>NW_027411748.1:0-200086 GCF_047663935.1 Musca autumnalis | reverse complement strand
TTATTCATAAAATTGTTATATCACATTGCCAACGTGCCTCTAAAATGCCCTATGGCGCTGAGGCCCTTATATATTGAAAAATAAAGAATTTTGAATAAAAAAAAAAAAAAGTATGGATTTTGCGGCTTTTTTGCATGGAGTGGGTAATATTATGATGATATGTTATCGGGACGAGAAGTGCTTTTATTAAGCAATTGGGCTAGTTGAGTGGAATATGTTGTCGGTTGGATTACCGATATCCAACTTCCGCGTTGTGTCTGTTCGTGCTTTATTTGCAACGTTTAGATGGGTACGTACCTTTGCTGCAACAAGGTAGTGGTCCAAATCTATCGGGTATGTTCTTAGACACACTTCACCTCTCACTTCACGCCTCAAGCATTTTGCTCACCCCATTTACTCCAAATTCGTGCGAATTTATTGGTGCTGAGATTCATTAGAGTAGCGAAAATGGGGTGAACAAAATGCTTGAGGCGTGAAGTAAGAGGTGGAGTGTGTCTCAGAACATACCCGTATGTTTGCTTCTCGTAACGATCGTACATTCAACACGCTCGATGAATGTCTTCCATCTACACGCAGAAAATTTTATGTTAGAAATATGTTTGGATCCAAACAAATATATGTTTGGGACCGGTTGCAAACAAATATATGTTTGCAACATTTTGTAACATATCTCAATTTGATATGTTTGGGTAAAACATCTTTTTTATGTTAGAACATTTTTTTCATGGGTGGAGAGAGGATGTTTGTCAACGAGAGTAATAATAGTGCTCTCGCGGCTGTGGAATGCTGTTTTATAATGAAGAGTAGTGTGTATTGCATAATAGAAGACGTAGAAGCGAAGAAGGGGGCTTTGGTGGCATGTATGCGTCAAACTCGTGTGTTTCTTGTTTTGTTGTTGTTAACCTCCTTAGCAGGCGAAGAAGAAAAGAAGAAAATGATATGAATTATATATTTTTTTCTTTCTTCAGTGTTCTAGATGCCTTTATAGAGTCAAGACGGTAAAGTGAGTGAATAAATCAGTGTTTTGTGTTTTGTTAAAGAAATTGTGCTTTTTAGTAAATTAAATGCCCAATACATTTTATAATTTAATCGGAAAGTTGAATGGAATTATTTTATTGGACAAGGAAGAAATCGCATTTAATATTGGTAATTACATACATACCTATGTATATTTGAAATATGGCATATCCATATTTTTTTAATACATTACATAATCATTTGATTCTAGATGCCGATTCCCCGCTGATGATTTCAACTATGAGGACAACTTGTTTTATTTCACAACTAAGGAGAAGCGTTCAACTACGTTTCTATATATTTTTCCTTTTTAAAAGTGTGACTATTTACAAATTTTTTCAATCAGTTTTTCTTTTATTAAAGTGTGTCATGTATTTCTTTGGAATTTTGTATGTACCTATGTGTTTGTTGTTCTTTTGCCTTTCAATAAAAAACCACAACATTTGTGTTAGTATACACACAGAGATAGCCAGTTAGTTCTTACTGAGAGCAAGTGAGAATACATTTTAAAGTGTTTTACATTGAATTTTACGCTCACTTGCTCTCAGTAAGCGCCCACTGGTGCATGTGTAAAATGTTTGCACCCAAACATAAAATTGTTTCCACCCAAACATAAATATCTTTGCACCCAAACATATATATCTTTGCACCCAAACATATATTTGTTTCCACCCAAATATATATTTGATTGCAGACATATATTATGTTTGGGACTGTTGCAAACATATATATGTTTGCTGCAAAATATGTTTGGGACATATGTTAGAGAGGACGTTT
This sequence comes from Musca autumnalis, assembly GCF_047663935.1. Lineage (NCBI taxonomy): Eukaryota > Metazoa > Arthropoda > Insecta > Diptera > Muscidae > Musca > Musca autumnalis. The sequence continues at coordinate 198,292 of NW_027411748.1, read as the reverse complement.
TTTTGCGTGTATCACAATGTGATCAATTTGATTACATGGTCTTTGATCTGGAGAGAGCAGGTGCTCTTATGAATATCGAGATGCTTATACCTGATACTGCTAACTACCATGCTGCAAAGTCTATCAGCCTCATACCATTGTCAGATGTTCCCCAGTTGGGCCAAAGACATTCTAGTTTCCAATTTTGGCATTAAAATCACCTAGAATAATTTTTCTGTCATGGACAGGGCAAGGGTCATAAGTTTCTTCTAAGCGCTCGTAAAATTTATCTTTGGTCTGTTCGTCCTTGTCTGTCTAAAGCTGATGTTGAAGAATTTTGCTTTAATTCGAATTGTAGCGAGTCTCTCAATCACTGGGGTGAAGCTGGAGACAAGATGTTTTAACCTCCAACCAACTACACATCCGCAACCAAACTCATGCTTTTTGTCATGGCAGCTATAATACAGTGCGTCACCTTTAGGTGTTGTTGTGACGCCATTCCCAATCTATGGTATTTCCTGTATGGCAGTAATGTCGGCCTTGTACTTTTCAAGTACATCTGCCAATGCGTATACTGCACCTTCTCTATAAGGGTGTTAAAAACAGCTCCACAGGTGAGACCACGGTAAGGTCAGTGTCTTCTTGAGATGAAATAGGGACCAAGATAAATCCTGGGCTGTGCCATGTTAAAGTCAGTCAGTACCGTTCCTTGGTATCTTTCATTCCCTTATTGAGATCTAAGGAACATTTTTCTAGTTGGTTGTTTGCTTCAATTTTGATCGGTTTGATATCTGCAGACTAAAATCAGAGAATAAAATTATAATGGAAATTTGAAATTGACGATTTTGACTTTGAAGATGAGGTTGACTGGATTTTATGTGTTCACAATTATTATTCTTTAGGTCAAGGGCTACAACTTTGCTTCCGCGAGTAAACCCAAATTCTTAGCCGTTAAGAAGATATGTGCCTGACAAAATGATCTCTATTAACATCAAAGCTTCAGGCTTTTGGGGGCCCATAACTGCGAAAGATGATGTGATAGGGAAAAAACGCCTGGACACGTGACTTCTTATTTTTGGTCTTCTATCACGCTGCGGTGTCAAAATATGGCTAATAATTTTCTTGTCCCATAGTGAAATCCATCGAAACAAAATGAAATAATAAAATGTGTAAAAATGTTTATTTTTGTTGATAACAATGGAGCCTTGAAGCCAATTACAAAAAGTCTTAAAATTTATGTTTTTACTTTCCGACTTTTTTTAATATAAGCATTATAATAAAAATGTCCAAACATTGCAATCATAAAAAAATTCTGTATATAGGCTATCCACATCCAGAACGAATTCACACCGCAATTATGGACAAGTAATGGAATTGAAAAATGTATTGCCACTATGACAAATTGTATTAACTGCATACTGGTCAATATTTTTTTCAATGGGGTTAAATCAATCTTCGGCTTGGTGGCAGCAATCAGATAATACGAGTACATAACAACGTGAACAAACGAATTCAATATACCCGCTAATGTTGCATGTGAGGCTGAAAAAAAAAAACAAAACACAATTAAAACCAATTATGAATTAGACAATATTCAAAGAGATCTATTCTTCCTGATTTTTTTAATTCTTTTGAGAAAATCATGCGTTGACCATAAATACCGTTGTCGCATAATGGTGCAGAAATCGAGTTTCCTGGCCAAGAACTCAATTTTTTGTCGTCAACGATTGTTAATTTCTACATGGGATTTGATAGTAAATATATTGATACTAAGGAAACCAAAAACTTAGGTCAAAATATTTGAAGGTTTGGGCGTGGTGTGATCCTATAGACGTCAATTTTCAGAATATACGTAAATCTTACGTTGTGTTCAATGTTCTTTATTGGGTAGGACTATTGGCTTTAAGATCAGTTTTAATAAAATGGCGTAGCGTTTGCATGAAGCGAGCTATTTTATTTTTCCTCAACTATTAAATTTAAGTAAAATTCCAAACAATTTTTTTAAAGAGTATAATTAAATTTGTCATTCCGTTTGTAACACACCGAAGTATTCGTCGGAGACCTTATAAAGTATATATATTATTGATCAGCATAAAATTCTATGTCGATTTGACCATGTCCGACGGTCTGTTGAAATCAAGATACAGCTTGCAATTTTAAAGATAGAGAGTCAAAATTTGGTACAGAAGTGTTTATTACTTGCAGGATGGTTGGTATTGAAAATGGGATATATCGGTCTACGTTTTGATATAGCCCCCATAGAACGGTACCTCCCGATTTTCGGTATTTTGAAGGTTTTAGCTTCATTATCCTAGCAAAATGGCTGAAATTCGGTACGTAGTCTTCTTTAGGGGTATAAAACTTTCCCCCAGAATTTTGTCGGTATCGGTCCACACCTTCATATAGCCCCCATAGAACGGTACCTCCCGATTTTCGGTATTTTGAAGGTTTTAGATTCATTATCACACCGAAATGGCTGAAATTTTGTAGTTAGTCTACGTTGGTGGTATAAAACTTTCCCCCATAACTTTGTCGTTATCGGTCCATGCCTTCATATAGGCCCCATAGAACGGTACCTCCCGATTTTCGGTATTTTGGACGTTGTGGCCTCAATATTCCCACCGAAATGGCTGAAATTTGGTATTTAGACTTCGTTGGGGGTACTCAAACTTCCCCTTTGAATTTGTCGGTATGAGTCCACGCCTTCATATAGGCCCCATGGAAAGGTACCACCCGATTTTCCGTATTTTGAAGGTTGTGGCTTCAATATTCCACCAAAATGGCTGAAATTTGGTATTTAGCCTTCAATGTGATATAAAACTGTTCGCCAGAAATTAGTCTGTACAGGTCCACGCTTTCATATTGCCCCATTTCGGTATAGGTCCACGATTCGATATAGCCCCCTTAGAACGGTACCTACCGATTTTCGTAATACTGAAGATTGTGACGTCAATATCCCACCGAAATGGCTGCAATTCGTTATTTAGTCTTCCAAGAGTTATAAAATATTCCAGAAGAGTATTATCATTATAGGTCCACCTCTACCTATATCCCTATAGAAGCGTACTTCTTGATTTTCGATATTTTTAAGTTTTAGCCACATTCTCTTACCGAAATATAGTAAATTTGGTATTTAGTCTTATTTGAGCCTAAAAACTTTCCGTCAAAAATTTGTCGGTATAGATCGACGTTTTGAAATAGCCCCCATAGAATGATGCGTCAAATTTTTTTTACCGAAATTGCTGAAATTTGGTATTAAGTTTTCTTCATACACGAAAGGAAACTAATTATTCAATTTTACTTCAATACAACTTGTGGTGGAGGGTATAAAGTTCGGCCCGGCCGAACTTAACGCCGTTCTTACTTGTTTACTTGTAGTATATAATTTTTTTGCCATTGATAATAGTTTGTATACCCTACACCATAGTATAGACGGTATATTAAGTTTGTTTTTCCGTGTGTAACGCATTGACCATTTGCGTCGAGTCCGCCTGTTCGTCCGCAGGTCCGTATGTTGAAATCAGGTTTTGGTTTAGCCCCATATAACGGTACCTCCCGAGTTTCGGTATTTTGAGGGTTTTAGCTACATTTTCTGGACGAACTACCTGCAATTTAACGTTTAAGGTGCTCACAAAATATCTCCACTAACATATCTTCACTTAGCATAGGTCCATGTTTCGGTATAGCCTCCATATAAAGGTACCTCTCGATTTTCGGTATCTTATGGGTTTCAGCTACATTTTTTGACCGAACTACGTGCAATTTGGCTCTTGAGAATCCCAGTGGTCACAACATATCTCCACCGAAAATTGTTAACATAGGTTCGTGTCTCGGTATAGTCCACATAAAACGGTACCTCCCGATTTTAGGTATATTGAGGATTTTAGCTACATTTTTGACGGAACTACTTGCAATTTCAGGCTTGAGGTTCCCATAGGTCACAAAAAATCTCCACTAAAAATTGTCAACATAGGTCATGTTTTGGTATAGCCCCCATATAACGGTACCTTCTGATTTTCGGTATTTTAAAGAGATTAGCTACTTTTTTGACAGAAGTACCTGACGTTCGAGGCTCTACCAATAATTTTCAACATAGGTCCTTGTCTTGCTATAGCCCCCATATAACAGTACCTCCCGATTTTCGATATTTTGAGGGTTTTAGCAAAATTTTTTGACCGAACTACCTGTAATTTGACATTTAAGGTTTTAAAGGTTCACAAAACGTATCTACCAAAAACTGTCGACATAGGTCTATGTTTTGGTATATCCCCCATATATCGGTACCTCCCGATTTTCGGTATTGTGAGGAGTTTAGCTACCTTTCTAGACAGGAGTACTTGAAATTTGACGTTTGAGGATCTACCAAAAATTTTCAATATAGGTAGGTACCTCCCGTTAATCGAATTTGGAGGATTTTAGCTATATTTTTGTAACATTTGAGGTTCCCAGCAGTTATAAAACATTTCCACAAAAAATGTTCACCATAAGTCCATGTTTCGGTATGACCCTCTTATAACGGTACCTCCCTATTTTCGGTGTTTTGAGGTATTTAGCATACCATTTCGACCGAAATACCTGTAATTTGACGTTTGAGGTTCCAGAAGTCATAAAACATATCTACCAAAAATTGTCAACATAGGTCCATGTTGCGGTATAGCTCCCGTATAACGGCACCTCTCTGTTTTCCGTGTTTTGAGGGTTTTAGCAAAATTTTTAGACCCTCAGCATTTATGCTAACATGGGTATACTTTCATACCTGCAAAATGTGCCTCATCGAAATAATGCTTTCAGACCTCAAGTATGTTTGGACGAAATCCGTTTCTGACAATTTTGGTTTGATTTAACAATGTCCGTCCGTCTGTCTGGTTGGCTGGAGCGCACGATAACTCTCGAACGGATCAACCGATTATGTCCAAAATATGGCTTTCGTAATATTTTGTCCAAACTTAGTTTAATTTCGAAGATGGGTTATATCGGTCCACTTCTTCCGGTACCTCCCGCACAAAAGTTCGAAAATGTTCGGAACATTTGTGAGCACTGTAACTCTTGAAGGGAGAAACCGATTTGGTCCATGCTTTGCACATCGTAAAATTTCTACCAGACTTAGATGAGGTTCCAATATGGGCTCAATCGGTCTACTCCTTCGGGTACCTCCCACACAAAATATCGGAAAAGTGCAGTTTAGGACCCGCTCTCGTATCCTTTGATTTTTGCTGCAGCAACTTCTATTCACTGTCCCCCTACGACGGTACAAGCTTCATCGGGGGCAACGCCATACTTCCAAAGAAAATAGCCTGAAATGTGCAAAAAAACCCCATGACACCGGGTGTAGTGGTTGGAGCGCAAGATAACACTCGAACGGATCCGACTATCCAGTCCAAAATTTGGTCTTCGTAATATTTTATCCAAACTTAATTTAAGTTCGATGATAAGCTATATCGGTCCACTCCTTCAGGTACCTCCATCACAAAATTTCAAAAATGTTCGGAAAAATTGTGCCCATGATAACTCTTAAATGGAGAGACCGATTTGGTCCATACTTTACATATTCTAATATGTCTACCAGATATAGATCAGGTTTGAATATGTACTATATTTGTCCACTCTTTCGGGTACCTCCCATACAAAATTTCGGATAAATTCCCGCTCTCGAATCACTTTGATTTCTGTTGAAGCAACTTGCATACGCGGCCTGCTTGACGTCGTTAGTTCGAAGATGGGCAATATCGGTATTTCCCCCGGTATACAATATATCTTGAACGGGGCAACCAATTTGGTCCAAACTTCTATTCTCCTAATATTTTGTCCAAATTTAGTTTAACTTCTAAAATGGTCCATATCGGGTACCTCCCATACAAAATTTCGGATAAATTCACTTTAAGGCCCGCTCTCGAATCACTTTGATTTCTGTTGAAGCAACTTGCATACGCGGCCTGCTTTACGTCGTTAGTTCGAAGATGGACAATATCGGTATTTCGCCCGGTATACAATATATCTTGAACGGAGCAACCAATTTGGTCCAAACTTCTAATCTCCTAATATTTTGTCCAAATTTAGTTTAACTTCTAAAATGGTCCATATCTCCTTAGGGTACCTCCCACACAGAAGTTCAACATTTAAGTCTAAATGCAGTTTAGGGTCTGTTCGTAGATCATTGGGAAATGAATACTGATGCTCTTCGTTATGGTCCCGTTTACAGTGAGATTACCACTAAAGTGACTAGTGGGCGCTATATCAATCGAAAAGATATGACCCCCAAAATTAGATCAACTTCCATAATGGACTATGTCGGTCCATTCCTTCAAGTACCTCCTCCGCAACATTTTGAACTTTAATCCTAATCCACATTTTTGTCGGCATGTTCAAATGTCCAAAAAGAGCCACAAAATTCTGTACGTAAATAAAAGTTTCGATTCATATAGGCTGAGGGTATATCTTCGTCGGCAAAGCCGACTGATACTTTTTTACTTGTTCTATAGTCCGCATATAACTGTACCTCCCGATTTTCAGTACTTTGAGGATTTTAGCTACATTTTTCACCGAACTACCTGTAGTTTATTACTTCAGGTTCCCATAAAACATCCCCACCAAAAAATGCAACACAGTCCATGTTTTTGTAAAACCACCATACAACGGTACCTCCCGATATTCGTTGTTTTAGCTGTTATTTCCATTTGAGGTTCTCAGTGGTTACAAAACGTATCGACGAATAATTGTCAACATAGATCCATGTTTTCGAAGTTCAAAGTGGTCACGAAACTTTTCCTCCAAATATAGCCAACTGTCTGGAGTTTTGTGTTGACCGAACTATATGTAATTTGAAATTTGAGATTCCCAGTGGTCACAAAACGTTTCCATCAACAATTGTCAACATAGGTCCACACTTTGATATAGCTCTAATATAAAGGTGACACCCGATTGAAGAAATGTTTAATACCCAAAATATTTCAGTAAAAAATTGTGGACAGAAAAAAAAAAATAAATAATATGTAATATATGGTGGGTGACGTAGGGGATGGAAGATACCAAGGAACGGTCCTGACCGGTTTTAACATGGCAAAGCCCAGGATTTATCTTGGTCCCTCTTTCATCCCAAGTGGACACTGACCTCCCCGTGGTGTCACCTGGGGAACTGCCTTTAACACCCGTTAAAGGTAGTGAGCTAACATGTGCCGCGCGTTCACCCATAAGAACGTTAAAAACTTGGGTTTGGGCGTCGGGTTAGTAACCCTCCCCTAGAAAAAACAGCCTACTATGAAAAAACGAAAGAAAAGAAAAACAAACCCCTCTAAGGTTGACGAACCCCGCAAACGTTTTAAGGACCATGATCTGCGAATCTGCACCTGGAATGTTCGCACTCTTTATAGAGAAGGTGCAGTCTTCGCATTGGCAGACGTACTTGAAAAGTACAAGACCGATATTACTGCCATACAGGAAATACGATGGATTGGGAAAGGCGTCACAACAACACCTAAAGGTGACGCACTGTATTATAGCTGCCATGACGTAAAGCATGAGTTTGGTTGTGGATTCGTAGTTAGTCGGAGACTAAAACATCTTGTATCCAGCTTCACTCCAGTGAATGAAAGACTTGCTGCAATTCGAATAAAAGCTAAATTCTTCAACATCAGCTTTATCTGCGCTCATGCTCCCACTGAAGAAAAGGATGAACAGACCAAAGATATATTTTACGAGCGCTTAGAAGAAACATATGACCGTTGCCCTGCCCATGACATTAAAATCATTCTAGGCGATTTTAATGCCAAAATTGGAAAGGAGAATATCTTTGGCCCAACAGTCGGGAAATTCAGTCTCCACAGTGAAACATCTGACAATGGTATGAGACTGATAGACTTTGCAGCTGCAAAAAACATGGTAGTTAGCAGTACCAGATTTAATCATCTCGATATTCATAAGGGCACCTGGCTGTCTCCAGATCAGAAAACAAGAAACCAAATTGATCATGTTGTGATAGATGGAAGACATTCATCGAGCGTGTTGGATGTACGATCGTTCCGAGGCGCAAACATTGATTCGGACCACTACCTTGTTGCAGCAAAGGTACGCACCCGCTTAAACGTAGCAAACAAAGTACGAACAGACACAACACGAAAGTTAGACATCGGTAAGCTGCAATCACAACAGATAGCCACAGCATATTCCACTCAACTAGCCCAATTGCTTAATCAAAGCCCTCCTCATCCCGATAACATATCAGCGCAATGGCAAAGCATTGCCCACTCCATGCAAACAGCCGCAAAATCCATACTTGGATACCAGAGACCTCCACCAAGGAATCCATGGTATGATGAGGAGTGTCGTGCTGCCACCGAAGAAAAAAATGCGGCATATAAGGCTACTTTACAATCCGTAGCAACGCGTAGCGCACGAGAGAGATACAGGGAGAAAAGGAGAGAGGAGAAACGTCTTTTCCGCAGGAAAAAGAGAGAGATGGAAAAGCGGGAGTGTGAAAAAATCGAGATGTACAGGAGCCAGAATGAAGTCCGAAAATTCTACCAAAGAGTCAAGCATCAAACTGATGGCTTTGGTACAGGCACATCCTCCTGTAGAGACCAGCAAGGTAATTTGGTAACTGATACAGATAGTGTACTCAGGATATGGAAAGAACATTTTTCAAATCTGTTGGTATCCAATAGCAGCGAAGACGACGAAGATACCACAGTCCCAATCCCAGAAGATGGTATTGAATGTATACCGCCCAGCCAAGATGAGGTAAAGACAGCAATAAATCGGCTGAAGAATAATAAGGCAGCAGGGGCCGATGGCTTACCAGCCGAGCTGTTCAAAACCGGAGGCGACACGCTGATAAGGTGTATTCATCAGCTAGTTAGCACCATCTGGCAGGAAGAACGAGTACCCGACGATTGGAACCTGAGTATCCTGTGCCCCGTCCACAAGAAGGGAGATAAGACTGTATGCTCTAACTATAGGGGCATAAGTCTACTCCCTATTGCCTACAAGATCGTGTCAGGGATATTGTGCGAACGACTAAAGCCAATGGTCAACGAGATTATTGGACCATACCAATGCGGCTTTAGACCTGGCAAGTCCACCATTGACCAGATATTTACCCTGCGGCAAATCCTGGAGAAGACCCAAGAGATGCAGATCGACACCTACCACCTTTTTGTCGATTATAAAGCAGCCTTCGACAGTCCGCTGCGCTCAAAGGTATTCCAAGCCATGTCTGAATTTGGTATTCCCGCAAAGCTCATCCGGCTTTGTAAAATGACTTTAACTGACACGAGGTCCTCAGTTAAAATAGGAAAGAACCTCTCCGAAGAGTTTGGTACCAAAAGAGGTTTCAGACAAGGAGACAGCCTTTCGTGTGACCTCTTCAACATCCTGCTAGAAAAGGTTATACGAGAGGCAAACGTCAAAAGAAGTGGCACAATCTACACCAACAGTCACATGTTACTTGCTTATGCTGATGATATAGACATCATGGGTCGATCAGTAAAAGAAGTAACTGATACCTTTATAAAGGTCGAAGGAGAATCTGCTAAAGTGGGTCTGGCGGTAAACGGTGAGAAGACCAAGTTGATGGTGTCGACGCGCAATGCGTCCATTGAGCTCGGACCGACTGTGGAAGTTGGTTCCTATAATATTGAGGTAGTAAAAGACTTCGTCTACCTCGGCACCTCCGTCAACACAACAAACGACATCAGTTGTGAAATAAAAAGAAGAATTGTATTGGCCAACAGATGCTACTTTGGATTAAGTAAGCAGTTTAAAAACAAAGCCACATCTCGTCAAACAAAAATAACGCTCTACAAAACACTGATACTACCCGTGCTGATGTATGGCTCCGAAGCCTGGGTACTTGCGCAAGCAGACATGGCAGTGCTTGGTGTGTTTGAGAGAAAAATTCTTCGAAAGATCTACGGACCAATCTGCGTTGACGGTGAATATCGACGTCGCATGAACCACGAGCTGTATCTGCTATACAACGACATCAATATTGTTAAACGTATCGAGATGCAGCGATTGCGTTGGCTAGGCCATATCATAAGAATGAGCGATGATGAACCCGCTAAAAAGGCGTATGAATACATGCCACATGGCGGTGCACGCAGAATTGGCAGGCCAAGGAATAGATGGCGCAAACAAGTGGATGATGAGATGACAAGGCGCGGTATTCCAGTGTGCAAAGCAACAAATAGAGAGGATTGGAGATCTCTTCTTAGTTCGGCCTATAGAACAAATGTTCTGTAATGGGCCAGCTAAGTAAGTAAGTAAGTATGTAATATATGGTGGAGGATATAAAAAGTTTTATAATAATTTCTGCTTTGAATTTAGCTTTCTTTACCACTCTTCTTATTTAAACATTCTATTTCAAAAAATACTTACCAAACATTTGCGACAAATACATATAAGTGCCAAAAATCATGCACGAGTGATGATATAGATGTAAGAAAGTCATTTGATTATGTTTCTTACGCAAAACGAAAAATACCTGCAAGAGTAACGTTATGAATATAATTAGTTACAATTAGCTATGTCTGCATATCAAATTCATTCCATTTTATATTTACCGTATCAAAGAAATCCAAATATTTTGATACATAATACAATACTCCTGGTCGAACTAGCCTCATTGTTGCTGGTCTTCTATCGTGTGGATTGTATGGTTCACACTTTAAACTATAATCCGATCGCATAATGGTGTAGCGGACAATTTCATAAAATATAAAAGCGTTTAAAGAGATTTGTACAATGTTGTACAATTGCATGAACTTCTCGACTTTAAAAGGTTTTCTGTTTTCCATGAATTTTTTTCCCACTACCAATATTAAAAATAAATAGAAGAGTATTGAGGCAAACATTAGCCATGGACTACCCAATACAGGATGTGTTGTTATGCGTTCATCTGGAAAAAAAGGAAAGGCAACGTATATTAAATGTCTGTTCTTCGTTAAAAGTTGTCAAGTTTCCTTGAAATGTGAAAACTTGGCAACATTAAAAACTATTCCAAAATTTACACAAATTGGAGAAATAATATCAGAAATATTTTTTTTTTACATAATTTTTTGGTTTCCTTATTTTAGTGGTTCATAACTGATAGCCATAGCAATTTTCTCCAAGAATTCGAATGAAACACATTTAAATATCTAACGCACACATCACTTGCCTATTCTTAAAGTTTTAACACCATGAACAATTCCTTGATATAACAGCTTTAGCAGGAGCATTTTTATTTTTTTTCCTCTTCACCGATTAGAGCACTTAGCACTTAGAACGTCTACTAAATTAATAACAACACTGACTAGAATTTATTTAGCTTTAAGATAAAGTTTGCAATGCGACTTTATATAGCATGCGTCTCTATCTAATGCTATTCATGCTGTCATTTATTCTAATATACATAATAATGCAATTGAATCAAATCTTAATTATCATACAGTTTGGCGGCTAAATGTTTTCAAATGCTTAAAGTGGAAATGATTTCATATACAGTGTTTATTTGCACAATATAAGATGTAAATACTACGTGTTGAGATTTTCTTGAATCTCTGGCTGTTGAAGACACTGCTTATTTATGTACACATCGCTCATTTACTTAAAAAGTGGCATAAAACAAAAAATGTGTCTTCTGAGTTAGCAATTTTTTCTACGACTTCTACTTTATCTTGTGTCAAATTTTCATGCTGATATCTCTTAAACTCGACGAGTTACAGCTCATTTACTAAGATTTCCCAATAATTCAACACACAAGAGTTCCGAGATTATGAAGCACTAAAACACTTCGAATCATAATTGATCTTGCACAGAAATTTAGCACCGATATCAAGCTAGCTGTCTGCAGTGATTTTAGTTTTTGCGTAATAATTATACCCTACATCACTATGTGGAAAGGGTATTATAAGTTTGTTTTGGTAAAAATTCGCGTAACACCGCAAAATATTCGTCAGAGACCCCCAATGTGGTATACCAATCTTCATATCTCGACGAGATAAAGCGATTTTGAGATGTGTGTCCGTCCGTTCTTCCGTCTGTCCATTATAAATTGTAATCAAACTCCAGGCCGCAATTATGGACCGATTGTCACGAAATTTTGCATGGAGGTCGGCTTCAGACCAGAATAGATCCCTATTTTTGTTGGAGATGATCGTGAAATATTAAGCGGGTGAAATGTACCAAAAACATAATTTTTATCCAATTTTGTAGCGGCTCTGTAGGTCGCGAAAATTGTCCGATCAGCACGAAATTTTAAATATGGTAAGAGTATATGACACAGAAGTAGCTTGCAATTTGAGATGCTGATCAGATAATATTTAGAGGATTAAATGGACCAGAACTTTTGTGTGAAATTTGTGAAAAATTTTAATATACAGCTTATATCTTTGTTCCTGAAAGACACATTCTTCCCTCGTGAGTTATATTTGGAAGACGGTCTTTTGACCTTTGCACTGATGTCGATTACGTTGATGTACGTGTTCAGATAACAGAGCTACAGCCTAATATATCCAGTTTTTTTGTTTGTAGCATAGTAATTAATACTCTAGAGGTCGCAATTATAGCTCAATTGTCACGAAATGTTGCACGAGGTAAGAGTTTAGGTAAAAGAAAATGCCTATATTTTTGCATTATGATCTGATATTTAGCGGGTGACATAGACCATTGCTTTTGTATGAAAAATATACAAATTTTATTTTTGGTCCATATTTTAATTCCTAGAGGACATATACCGGCAAAATAGCCTAGATACTTAATAATAACTACTGACCTTTCCCCTGATGCAAATTTCAATAATGTGTCTGCTAAATTACGGGCCTACTGCCTAATATATAATGGGTTTTATGTAGAGGACCACAATATCCTGCCCTGCTGCAAATTGTCTCTATCATGAAAGAGAAATTTTCAGTTCAGTTGTCAAATTGGATTTTTTTACAAATATTGCAGCATGGGGTGGCGAAGCTATTTTATACCTCAGGATTTAGGGTAAAGGGGATACAAAGAAAATACGAGCAAAGATGTGTCTCATCGTAATATTGGTTGTAGACCCCAAGTATGTTTGGACGAAGTCCGTTTCAGACAATTTGGAGTCTATTTAGCCCTGTCCGTTCATCTGTCTCTCTTAATGTCTAGCTGGCTGGTGCTCACGATAACTCTCGAACGGATCTACCGATTAGAACCAAATTTTATACTTCGTAATATTTTGCCCAAGCTTTGTTTAAGTTCGCTCAAAGTTGTTTTCGAAAAATTGTGTGAACGATAACTGGCGATTTATTGCAAACTTTCCATATATTATATAAGTTTGTTTGATTCTAAAGGAAAATTGATAGAAATGGAATGGAAAATTGGTCTATATTTATCATATCTAGTTCACGAATTAGCCAATTTTGTCGTATATGGTGGTATTTATATAATTTGAAATGCTCACATTGACATTTTTTCATAGAAAAAGCGTTTGAAAAGTATTTTCTATTTTGTATGCAGACTCTAAACCTGATAATATTGACCTTCATCCAATACATAAACAGATATTCGCTTGATATCTTACATATTCCTAATATGTAATATGTATATTCACCAAAAAATTTGTCAATCTCCTCTTAATTCAAGTCCAATCTTCAATTAACAATATAAATACAACATTTTTCACAAGCCCGAATGTCCCAATCACCCTTTATATTTCATTGAATACCACTAACCAGCATTTTCGACTTCCACTAATATAACAACTTTATTACCACAATGACAAACTGTTGCCCACAGGCAATTTCTAAATTGAACAAGTAAGAACGGAGTAAAGTTCGTCCGGGCCAAACTTGTTATACCCTCCACCACGAGTTGTATTGAAGTAAAATGGAACAGCTAGTCTCCTTTCGTTTATGAAGAAGACAAATACCAATATTTCCGTAAGATAATGTGGCTAAAACCTAAAAATACCAAAAATCAAGAGGTATGCTTCTATGGGAATATAGTAAGACGTGGACCCATGATAATTCTTTTCTGGAATATACCATAACCCAATGGAAGACTAAATAACAAATTCCAGTCATTTCGGTGGGATATTGACGTCACAACCTTCAGTATTACGAAAATCGGGAGGTACCGTTCTATGGGGGCTATATGAAGGCGTGGACCTATACCGACAAAATTAGAAGGGAAAGTTAAGTACGTCAACGAAGACTAAATACTAAATTTCAGCCATTTCGGTAGTATATTGAGGCCACATCCTTCAAAATACAGAAAATACCGTTTTATGGGGGCTATATTATGGTGTGGACCTGTACCGACAAATTTATGGGGGAACATTTTATATGACTAACGAAGACTACCAAATTTCTTATCGGAGGAATATTGAAGCATAAACCTTAAAAATACAGAAACTTGACCTATGGCGAACATTTCTTTTTGGGTTCTTAGTACACTCATCAAGGGCTTTCATCTCCAAAAGAAATTTTGCACCCCCCAGACTTTGAGTTCCATTTTGTGTCACAGTGTAATTTTTGGTGGAGAAGTTTCACAACTTAAATGATAAATTTTTAATTAATTTGTCATTGGAATCAAGCTTAATGATCAATGATGCAAGTGAATAAGGAAAGACGACGATTCGAACCCACTTTAGTCTTCGTTGGGGGTATAAAACTTCCCCCAGAATTTTGTCTGCATAGGTCCACGCCTGCATATAGCCCCCATAGAACGGTACCTCCCGAATTTCGGTATTTTGACCTTGTTCAGTTTTACTTCAATTCAAATCGTGGTGGAGGCTATAATACGTTCGGCTGAGACGAACATGAAGCCGTTCTCAATTGTTTGAAATTTTCATGTGAAGGTAACCCTTGAGTATGGGGTTATTCGACAAAAATATGAATGTTTTATCTTAAACAACATATTTTTTGTCCATATGCAAACACCTAGTTGGCTCACTGTATGTATGTATATTTATGTATTAAAATATTTAATCAACACCATTTTTTCAAGGTTAAAAACTGTACAAAAAAGGAGAAAAAATAAATCAATCTAAGCGATTAGCATTGTTTTAAGCAAGCAACTACAGAAATTTTAAATAAATCCCAAACGTTAACAAACGGCATTGCATCAATTCAATATTTGAATAATTGACATTCCTATATGTGATGTATTTTATCGCTCATATACATAGAGAGAGGGCTAACTCGAAAGAATCAATTAATAGTAAATTTATTGGAATATCTGCTAAATTCAATGAACTTATTTATTTTATTTATTTCATGTTTATACTTATAAATAAATTACAAGTATAAAGGAAGTGCAGAGGTCAATGAACTTATGTTAAGAGCCTTATGAGGCAGTATTGCACTATGACCATACTCCAGCTTATGTATAAAAATAGCAGAGGTATACTAAAATAATAAAAGACTTTATAAAACATGTTAAGATTATACATGTTTTTGTATATTATTGTTGACCTTTGATCTGTAGTTTCTTCTTCTGTTTATTTGGCTTGAAGTCAGTAAAATTGAAAAGAAATAAAATTTGTATTCTTCAATTTTGTTTTTTATTTCCAATATTTCGACTATCTTCGACAGTCATCAGCAGGGATTTCTGTTACTTAAAAAGAACAAAAACGTTACATAAACATATATAAAAAGAAAAAAAATATAACAACCATTACATTGGATTATTAATCTTTCTTAAAAGTAGCCCCGAGTTCCATCCTCTTCTGTTGACAGAGAATTTCCAACTAATGATTTTCGTGTTTTTCAATTATCTTCGTATTAATTTGAGCACAATTTTCCGTATCAGTTTCAAAATTCATTCGGTTTTCTGTAGGGACATTTACAATATTTAGCATTTCTAAAAAATATCTTCTTTCGTAATTATTTGTGATAAAATAGCTACATTTTTGAAGTCTGTCCTTCTGTTGAACAGTGAGCAGCGAGGGCAGTTTTTTGCTCCAGTGGCTTATTTTGGACTTTTTGGTATGATTTGTGGGCGCTGAGTCTAGTCTTAAGTCTTGATTTTGTAAAGGTGCCCATTCCGACCACCGAATATTATTCGAGCATCATCAGAAGCAATCGATTTTTCCTCAGTGGGACCATCATAAACCCCGAAAATTTTCTTCAGGCTGCATTACCGACTATTCCTATATCTTCGTTGCTTGACTACCTATGCCAAACCACTTTGCTTTATTGTAAAGGTGGCATTTTTACTTTCAGGCTTTGCTTTTGTAAGGTCCCCACCAAAACCTGTGATATTCGTCATAACAATTGAAATCGCAAAAATAAAAAGTTGGGTGGACTTAGCGACTATTGCGATATCTCCGTTGTTTGACCACCAAGGACAACCAACGTTATATCGTTGAAAATGTGATATTTTCTTCTTTCATTATCAGGGTTTGCTTTTAATATACCCCATATATAAAATTTGTTTGTCCATTCCTACCCCTGTCTATTATCCGACCATCACCAAACTAAAAAGGCTTCTTCCCCTCCAAGAACTACATCAACTCCCAAAAATTGCGAACTGTAGCGTGACTACAAAAAATGGTAAAATGGAATGTAATACCGACTATTGCGATATTACCGTTATTTGACCGCCTACGCCAACCTACTTTGCATCAATGTGAAGGTGAGATTTTTTACTTTCATTGTCAGGCTTTGCTTTTGGAAGGCCGTCAGTCAGTGCCATGATATTCGTCAGCCCAAATGAAATCCCAAAAAATTAAAACTTGGGTTGGATTAGCGACTATTGACCACCTACGTCAACCTACATTGCACTGTTGTAAATATGAAGCTTTCCATTTTTTTATCAGGCTTTATTTTAGGAATGCTCTTGATAGAATGTTTCTATTAGAAACGGATATATTTCATTTTTCTCCACAGAATATTTTTGCCCATTCCGACCTCTACCAACAACACCTAAAGTCGACGCACCGTATTACGGCCGCCAAGATATAAAGCATGAGCTTGGTTGCGAATTTGTAGTCGGTCGGATGATAAAACATTTGGATTCCAGCTCTACCACAGTGAAGATCAAAAAACCAGAAAGCAAGTTGATCACGTTACGATAACTGCAAAACATTCATCGATCGTGTTGGATGTAAGATCGTTCAGAGGAGCAAAAATAGACTCGGACCACCACCTTGTTGCAGGAAAGGTACGTACCCGTCTAAACGTTGCAAATAAAGCACAAACAGATACAACGCGGAAGTTGGACATCGGTAAGCTGCAATCACAACAAATAGCCAGAGCATATTCCAGTCAACTGGCCAAATTGCTTAATCAAAGCGCCCTTCTTCCCAATAACAGATCAGCGCAATTGCAAAGTATTGCCCACTCCGTGCAAACAGCCGCAAAATCCATACTTGGATACCCGAGATCCCCACCAACAAATCAATGGTATGACCAGGTGTTACGTGCGGGAACCAAAGAGAAGAATGCGGCATATACGGCAACTCTAAAATCAGTAGCAACTCGTAGCGCACGAGAGAGGTGTCTGGGGATATAAGAAAAACGCCTTATCGCAGAGAAAAGAGAGAAATTGAAAAGCGGGAGTGTGAAAAAATTTTGATGTACGAGGGCGGGTCGGAAACTTCTTAGCCTATCAATGAAAGAGAATAGTTAGTTTTTCAAAAATATTTTTATTTGTCAATATAATCTCCTGAAACTTCAATACACTTAGTCCAACGCTTTTCTAGCAATTCTATCCCTTGATTAAAATAGTTTTCCTTAAGGTCTTTAAAAGAGTGGTTTACAACTGTAATTGCATCTTCATTTGAGGTAAAACGCTTGCCAGCAAGGATTTTTTTTAGATTTGGGAACAAGTAAAAGTCACTGGGAGCTAAATCAGGAGAATAAGCTGGGTGGTCAAGCAACTCGTACTTTAATTTGTTGATTTTAGCCGTTGTTGAAACACTCTTGTGCGCTGGTGCGTTGTACTAATGAAAAATTATTTTTTTGTGTTGTAAGCCAGGACGTTTTTCTCGAATTTGATCCAAAAGGTTGCAATAGTACTCTGAATTTATTGTTTTACCCTTTCGCAGATAGTCAATCAAAAAAATACCTTTGAAGTCCCAAAAACCGTTGCCATAACCGATTGAATAGTTTTTGCCTTCTTTGGGGCACTTCCTACAGCTTCAGTCCATTTTTTTGATTGTTCTTTTGTCTCTGGAGTATAGTGGTGGATCCATGTCACATCAACAGCTATGAAACGACGCTTAAAATATATTTTATTTCGCTAAAAACGATCCAAACAAGGTTGAGAAATGTTCATTCTTATGCGTTTTTGATCGACTGTTAACAAATGCGGCACCCATCTTGCAGAAAGCTTTTTCATCTGTAGTTCTTCATGCTAAATTAAATGGACTCGATCAGTTGAGATGCCCATGATATTAGCAATTTCACGCACTTTTATTCGTCAATCATTTAATACCATATCATGTACTTTGCCTACAATTTCTGTTGTTGTTGCTGTTTTTAGACGTCCACTACGTGGTTCATCTTCCATGCTTGTACGACCACGTTTAAATTCAGCAACCCAATTTTTTACTGTTGCATATGAAGGAGCACTTTCACCTAACACATTCACCATATCATTATTAATTTCTTGTCCCGATAAACCTTTTTTATGTAAATATTTAATGACAGCACGCATTTCTAATTTTTCCATTTTAAAAAATTGAGGATGCGTCTTTTTTTAACACCTGTTTCTGTATGAAGGAGTTGCCAGATCGAAACAAAATTTAACATGTGTTCATAACAGAGATGGAAGTTTCCAAAACACTTAACTTTTTTCTGTTTATACCGCGCTTTTTGTGCTAGGCTAAGAAGTTTCCAACTGCCCTCGTACAGGAGCCAGTCCGAAAATTCGACCGAAGAGTAAAAATTAAACTGATGGTTTTGATACAGGCATACGACGTCGATATTCACCGTCAACGCAGATTGGTCCATAGATCTTTCGAAGAAATTTTCTCTCAAACACACCAAGCACAGCCGGAACTATACATCAGCACGGGTATTATGAGTGTTTTGTAAAGCGTTGTTTTTGTTTGACGAGACGTGGCTTTGTTCTTAAACTGCTTACTTAAGGCACAGTTGTATCTGCCATTCTTCTTTTTATTTCGCTACTGATGTTGTTTGTTGTGATTACGGTTGTGCCGAGGTAGACGAAGACTTAACAGTTGGTCCGATCTCTATGGATGCATTGCACGTCGACACCAGCAACTTGAACTTCTCGCCCTTTACCGCCAGACCCACTTTAGCAGATTCCCCTTCGACCTTCATAAAGGTATCGGTAACTTCTTTTACTGATCGTCCCATGATGTCTATATCATCAGCATAAGCAAGTAACATTTGGCTATTGGTGTATATTGTGCAACTTCTTTTGACATTTGCCTCTCGTATAAACTTTTCTAGCAGGATGTTGAAAAGATCACACGAAAGGCTGTCTCTTTGCCTGAAACCTCTTTTGGTACAAAACTCTTCGGAGTGGTTCTTTCCTATTTTAAATGAAGATCTTGTGTCAGTTAGAGTCATTTTACAAAGCCGAATGAGCTTTGCGGGGATACCACATTCAGACATGGCTTGGAATACCTTTGAACTTAGCGGGCTGTCGAAGGCTGCTTTATAATCGACAAAGGTGGGTGTCGATCTGCATCTCTTGGGTCTTCTCAAGGATTGGCCGCAGGGTAAATATCTGGTCAATAGTGGACTTCCCAGGTTTAAAGCCGCATTGGTATGGTCCAATTATTTCGTTGACCATGGGCTTTAGTCGTTCGCATAATATCCCTGACACTATCTTGTAGGCGATAGGGAGAAGACTTATCCCCCTATAGTTGGAGCATAAAGTCGTATCTCCTTTCTTATGGACGGGAAACTGGATGCTCGGGTTCCAATCGTCGGGTACGCGTTCTTCCTGCCAGATGGAGCTAACTAGCTGATGCATACACCTTATCAGCGTGTCGCACAGTGTTGCCGCGTGGACAAAAATCAAAAAATGTGATTTTAACTTTTACATGTGTTTATGTTTTTATCTTACAGTAAACACATCCGATACAACGAATCTGAAAGAATTGTGTCGATATGTGCGCCCATAATGAAGTTATAGCACAGGTAATCTAATGCGATAATCATATGAAAATTAGACGACATTTAAAATAAAATTTTCTGAAAAGTTTGTTGATAATATTAAAATGTTTGGATGGGGATTTGATGGGTGGGCTATAGATATAAAATTTTAGTACAAAAAGTTGACATCAACTGCACACGGGCAAAGTACCGTTATCAAGAATTAAAAATTTTAATTTGATAAAAAAATATAAATTCTTAATATTTGGTAGAGTATATCTTTTGATTGCCACCTATTGCCACATTGGCTCTTGATTTCCCTTAATTGGACATCTCTTCCGAAGCGAACTGTGTAAAAACATTCTGCCCATCCCTGCAACCTTCTGAGATAGATCGGTACAGATTTTATATAGACCCCATATATATCTTTTCCCGATTTTACTACAACTTGTTCAATTTTGATCGGATAACCTTCAAATTTAGTACGTGTTATTTTCTTAGGACCCTGAATAGCTACACCGATTTTCACAAAAATCGTTTCAGATTTGGATATAGCCCCCATATATATCTATCCCCGATTTTGCTATAACTCGGTCAATTTTAGTCGAATAGCCTTCAAATTGTATGTGTGATATTTTCTTAGGCCCCTGAATCGATTTACCGATTTTCGTAAAGATCGGTTCAGATTTGGATATAGCCCCCATATATATGTATATATATATATAAATATATATATATATACATATATATATATATATATATATATATATATATATATATATATATATATATATATATATATACTCCATTAAACCATTTTCGTTTTCCGTTAATCAACAAATAATCTAAAAATATAATTTGAAAATAAATTCATTATAAATGGCATTTTATACAAAACAAATATAGTTTGTTCCCTCTGAGTAATTTAAATTCCCTTACGGCAAACACATTTATTTTTGTTTACATGCCTCAGCGATTTTAGTTTTCTTTTATATCTGAAAATAAAAGAACCACAAAATTAAAATGAATGTACAATTGTTAACAATCAAATAATGGAAGAAGCATTATGCTCAGGAGAATAAATATTAAACGCTAATAAATACCCAAGATGTCCAGGCGAATTGTTGCCACAAGGAAGTCATTTAAATATTTAGATATAATTCAGCATTTAAATAGCTGTTTTGTTGTTATTGCAATAGGAAATGGTTACACTTTTCTGGGAAAAATACAACGTTTGAAAAGTAAATGGAAATAAGTAAAAAACGTATATTTACAAATATTGTGATGAATGTTTTTGAAATGTTATCTCTTTGTCGGTATGCAACGCAAATGTGGTTATGATAAAAAATATAAATGTCCATGTTATTATGGGGAAAGTACGTTTGTCAAAAACAAAATTTTATTTATCCGTTGGTTTGCACATAGGTTTCAATCAGGAAATTTTTGGCCAAAACCCTATTTTTAAAAGGTTCGAAATTTTAATTTTTGTTTGCACAGAATAATAAAAAACACATCAAGTCATCTGAAAATAATTAGTTTTTGTAATTACCGATAGATGCCGTTAGCTGGAGCAGTGTCAAAGTCGGCACTTAATTGTAAAAAAAAAACAAAAAAATTGGTGTAAAATAGACTCTTTTTGTTGTGTTGTGTCGCTGCATAAATATAGAAAAGTGAGACCAAAGTTATAATGAAACGGGAAGCTGGTGGTGAGTACTTTCATAATATAAAAAAAGAACTAAAAATTTTGTAAAATTAGAGTCTAAAATCTCTGTTTGTATGTATATTGAAAACTATTTTTTACAAATATTTTTAAAATATATTTTAACTTTTAAAAAAATGTCCAAGTTTGTCCACCTCCAAATTGATGTTGGAAGATAGCTGGGGGTCTTAACTAATAAATTGAGAAATAAATTCTTGCTCAAATTTGCCACAGTTAAAATAAAGTGGATTTTTTATTTTAAGGTGGGAGAATTTTTGTAAATACCTGTTGTGACTGTACGTAGTATCCAATTGAAATAGAACGATAATACACACATATATCAACCGATTTTTCTTAAAATTCATATTTAAAGGTTTCAGAGTGTAGAAAACAAGTATGTGTAAGTTTTTTGAAAATAGGTCAATTTTTTGTCATAGCCCCCACATAAAAGTACCGTCCGATTTTAGATATTTTGTGAATTTTAGCGACACTTTATGACCGATTCGGCTGAAATTTGTCATTTCGACCTCTTGGAAGATATGAATCCTTCGTACCAAAAATTATAAACATAGGTCAATGTTTTGGTTTAGACCCCACACAACGGGACCACCCTGTTCAACAAATTTTGGCTGGTTTTGGTCATTTTGGTCGATAAATCGTAAGAATTGCTGTTTGTACACATTTAATATAAATAATAATTAATTTCAATACAAAATGGACGTTGAAATAGTTTTGGCCAGAAAATTTGGATATGAGACCATTGTGGTTTGTCACAATATTGTTATTTGATGTTTATAAATAAATATATGTAAGTATATGTAAGTAAAATCAACAATGGTGTACGATTAGCTTCCCGCTGAGGGCATTGAAATCCCAACTCCATGTCAGTCAGGAATCCACAATGCAGTATATAAGGAAGCTGTCAGGGTGAAGGAAAACTTTGCGAGCATGCTTTATCTGGAGAAGAGGGACATAGACTTTGACTACAAGGTCCTTGAGAGGTTTGAATATCAGACCATAAATGTGGATTAAATGCAGAAAATTAGGAAGTAGGAGTTACTCTAAGATATGTATATCAACATAAAATTCTAAGTCGATATGACCATGCCGGTCTGCCCGGCATGAAATCAAGATACAGTTCGCAATATTTGAGAGCTCAGTATGGCCTCAGTATCCCACCGAAATGGCTGAAATTTTGTAACTGGCCTTCGTTGGAAGTATAAGACTTTCCACCAGAAATTTGTCGGTATAGGCTGACGTCTTCATATAGCCAGAGAACAGTATCTCCCGATTTTCGGATTTTTGATGGTGGAGGCTTCAGTATCCCACCGAAATGGCTGAAATTCGGAATATATTTTTCGTCGGGGGTATCAAAATGTCCACCAGAACTTTGTCGGTACAGGTCCACGTCTTCGTATAGCACCCATAGAACAATCCCTCCCTAATATGGAGGGTGTAATTAAATTTGTCATTCCGTTTGTAACACATCGAAATATTCATCGGATACCCTATAAAGTATATATATTTTTGATCAGGGTAAAATTCTAAGTTGATATAACAGTGTCCGTCTGGCCGTCCGTCTGTTGAAATCAAGATACAGCTCGCAATTTTTAAGATAGAGCTTTGTAATTTGGTATAGGTGTTCCTATTACTCCTAGGATGTTTGGTATTGCAAATGCGCTATATAGGTCCACGTTCTGATATAACCCGTAGAACAGTACCATCGGATTTTCGGTAATTTTGAAGGTTTTAGCTTCATTATCACAACGAAATGGCTGACATTTGGTACTTAGCCTTCGTTGGGAGTGTACAACCTTTTCCCAGAATTTTGTCGGCATAGGCCGACGCCTTCATATAGCCCCCCATAGAAAGATACCCCCCAATTTTTGGTATTTTGAATGTTGTGGCCTCAATATTGTACCGAAATGGCTGAAACTTGGTATATAGTCTTCATTTTGGGTATACAATTTCCCCCAAAATTTTGTTGGTACAGGTCAACGCCTTCATATAGTCCCCATAGAACGGTAACTCCCGATTTTCGGTATTTTGAAGATTGCGGCCTCAATATTCCACAGAAATGGCGGAAATTTAATATTTAGTCTTCATTTGGTGTATAAAACTTTCCATATGAAATTTGTTGGTATAGGTCCACGTATTTATATAGCCCCATTGAACGGTACCTCCCGATTTTCGGTATTTTGGAGGTTGTTGCCTCAATATTCCTCCGAATTGGCTGAAATTTGGTGTTTAGTCATCATTTGTGGTATAAAACTTCCCATATGAAAATGTTCGGTATAGGTTCACGCCTTTATATAGCCTTCATACACAGGTGCCTCCCGATTTTCGGCCTCAATAGTCCTAAGAACGATACCTGCCGAAATTCGATATTTTGAATGTTATGGCCACAATAATCCATTGAAGTACTAATAATTTTCTAATTTTGTCGGTATAGGTCCACGCCTTGAACGGAACATTCCGATTTTTGGTATTTTGAAGGTTGTTGCCTCAATATTCCACTGAATTGGCTGAATTCGGATGTTTAGTCTTCATTTGGGCATAAAACTTTTCATATGAAATTTGTCGGTATAGGTCCACGTCTTAATATAGACCCCATAGAACGGTACATCCCGATTTTTGATATTTTGAATGGTGTGTCCTCAATATTCAACTGAAATGGCTGAAAAGAATTATTAGAATAGGATCACTTCTTCCTTTATCACCCATAGAAACATACCTCTCGATTTTTGGAATTTTTTAAGTTTTAGCCACATTATCTTACCGAAATATCGGAAATTTCGTAATTAGTCCTCTTGGTATTAGTCTTCTGTCGGTATAGATTGACGAAATTTGCTGAAATTTGGTAATTAGTCTACTTCAGTACTCCCTCGTGGTGGAGGGTATAACAAGTTCGGCCCGGCCGAAATTACATGGACAGCAATATGTGCATTTCCTTACCAATTTCCCAAATAAAGTATACACAAATAAATTTTTATACCCTCAGCATTTATGCTAACGAGGGTATATACACTTTCATACGGGCAAAATGTGCCTCATCGAAATAACGGTTTTAGACCCTGAGTATGGTTGGACGAAATGTATTTCAGACAATTTGGAGTCGATTTCGCAATGTCCGTCCGTTTGTCTGTCTGTCTGGCTGGCTGGTGCGCACGATAACTCTCGAACGGATGAACCGATTTGGTCCAAAATTGGGCTTCGTAATATTTTGTCCAAACTTAGTTTAAGTTCGAAGATGGGTTATATCGGTCCACTCCTTCCGGTACCTCCCCCAAAGTTGTGAGTCCGATAACTCTTGAAGGGAGTAACTGATTTGGTCCATACTTTGCAAATCGTGAAATGTCTACCAGACTTAGATAAGGTTTCAATATGGACTCAATCGCTCCACTCCTTCGGGTACCTTCCACACAAAATTTCGGATAAGTTCAGTTTAGGGCCTGTTCTCGAATCGCTTTGATTTTTGTTGTAACAACTTGTATTCACTGCCCTTCAGACGACGGTACAAGTTTCATTAGGGGCAAGTCCACACTTCCTGAGAAAATAGCCTGAAAGTTGCAGAAAAATCCTTTGACATCGTGTGTAATGCTTGGAGCGCAAGATAACTCTCGAACGGATCTGTGGATTCGGTCCAAAATTTGGTCTTCGTAATATTTTTTCCAAACTTAGTTTAGCTTCGAAGATAAGTTATATCGGTCCACTCCTTCCGGTACCTCCCCACAAAAGTTCAAAAATGTTCAGAAAACTTGTGCGCACGATAACTCTGAAGGAGAGTATCCTATTTGGTCGGTAGTTTAAACATCGTAATTTTCCAAAAGACATAGATCAGGTTCGAATATGGACTGCATATGGCAACTCCTTCGGGTACCACCCGCACAAAATTTCAAAGAAATGTAGTTTACGGCCTTCTCTCGAATCACTTTGATCTTTCTTGTAATAAATTGCATTCGCTTCCGCCATTACGTCGGTACAAGTTTTTACCGCGCAAATCCATTCGTCCTGAGAAAATAGCCCTTAAGTTATAAAAACCTCTATGGGACCATGTAAAGTGGCTGAATGAAGCCCACGATAACTCTCGATCGGATCAGCCCATTCAGTCCAAAATATGGCATCCGTAATATTTTTCCAAGCTTTGTTTAATTTCGGAGATGGGCACTATCGATGCGCAACTTCCGATACCGGAAATGTACAGTCTTTGGAAATGTACAGCCAGTCAGTATAATATTTGATATTGTGAATAGATGAATGTTTCAATTCACACAGGCTAAGGGTATATATCTGTCGGCAAAGCCGACTGATACTTTTTTACTTGTTTTTTTTTTTTTTAATTTATGAATTTTGTTTTTGAAACTCCAAGGAGTATTTTTTTAATTTTTGAAGAAATTTAAATTTTTTGAAAAAAAAATTAAACAATTTTTTTTGTTTTTTTTTTTTTAATTTTTTTGTATTTTTATGGTTTGTTTATTAGTGTTTGGCCTAGATTGGAATATTTGAATAACCCAAAAACACTCCTATTTTAATGCAAAATATAAAAAAAACTTAAAATTTAAACTTTGGCCTTGAATTCCTCTGCAACTACTAGACCAAATTTTTGATGCATCGAAAAGCTGAAGGTGTTGTCTGTCCGTTCAAAAGTTACATAGTTTTGACCAGGAAAAGACGATTCTGAACCACTGTGCGTCGTTCTTAATTGTTCTATTTGAAAACTTGGATTCTTACCCCTTGACTATGGACTTACCTGTGACATTTGTGTCAGTGGAAATGGGTAGAATTCGCGCTCCACCCCACCTTTACTTTAATTAAGTAAAATTATTAAGTTACGAATATTTTTACCAACAAGTAAAAAACTATCAGTCGGTTTTTTCGACAGAGATATACCCTCAGCCTGTATGGATTGAAATACTTTTTCCCCAAACAAAAGATATGTATTTAGGGGGGTTTTCAACATTTTGGGCGTATGAACCGACAAAAGTATGGATAGGATTAAAGCTCAAAAATTTGCAGGGATATCGATAGATAGAGCTTTTTTATCACACTAGACTACGAACAACATAATATGGCTGTAAACAGGGCCACCAGAAAAACATTCGGTAAAAATGTCCAAAACATCCTCGAACAGACTCTTATCAACACAAAAATGTTGAACATTTGTGTGGGTAGTACCACAAGGATTGGACAGATAGGGCCAACATTTGAACATAAACTAAGTTTTGACAATATTTAGAGATCCAACGTTTGAACCAAATCGTTTGCTCCGTTTATGAGATAATGCGCTTACCATTTTAGCGAATATTTTCGAAATTTTGTGGGCGAGGTACCGGAAGGAGTAGACCTATAAGCACCACCTTCGAATTTCATCTAATATTCGACGAAATATTACAATATCCAAAGTGTGGACGAACGCAGTATTCGGTTCCAACCCTCCAGACACTACATTTGGTGCCATAGGGGTTTTTTACAACTTTCGGGCTGTTTTCTCAAGAAGTATGTACTTGCCCCTGAAAAAACTTTTACTGTCGTAATTGAGACAGCGAATGCAGGTTTGCTGCAACAAAGACTAAAGTGATTCGAGAGCAGGTTTTAAAGTGAATTTATCCAAAATTTTGTGGGGGAGGGAGGGACGAAGGAGTGGACAAATATAGTCCATATTGGAACTTGATATATATCTGGTAGATATATTAGGATGTGTAAAGTATGGACCAAATCGGTCACTCCCATCAAGATTTATCGTGCGCACAATTTTCCGAGCATTTTTGAAATTTTGTGTTGGAGGTACCTGAAGGAGTGGACCGATATGGCTTATCTTCGAATTTAAACTATGTTTGCATATAATATTACGAAAGTCACATTTTGGACCGAATCGGCAGATCCGTTCGAGAGTTATCTTGCGCTCCAACCACTACACTTTTTGTACCTTTAAGGCTATTTTCTCAGGAAGTATGGACTTGCCCCTGATGAGGCTTATACCGTCGTATGGGGGGCAGTGAATACAAGTTGCTACAACCAAAATCAAAGCGATTCGAGAGCAGGTCCTTAACTGAACTTTTACGAAATTTTGTGTGGGAGGTACCCGAATGAGTGGACCGATTGATTCCATATTGGAACATCATCTAAGTCTGGTAGAAATTTCACGTTGTGCAAAGTATGGACCAAATCGGTTAATCCCCTCAAGAGTTATCGCGCACACAAATTTTCCGAACATTTCCGAACTTTTGTGGGGTAGGTACCGAAAGGAGTGGACAGATATAACCCATCTTCGAACTTAAAAATAGTTTGGACAATATATTACGAAACCCAAATTTTAGACCGAATCGGTTGATCCGTTCGAAAGTTATCGTGCGCTCCAGCCAGACAGACGGACGGACATGGCCAAATCAACTCCTAATTGTCTGAAACACATTTCGTTCAAACATACTTGGGGTCTAAAAACATTATTTCGATGAGGCACATTTTGCCCGTATGAAAGTGTATGTATATACCCTCGTTAGCATAAATGCTGAGGGTATAATTATGCACGTTCTCACCTTGTCCCCATTTGAGACGGAGAACACAATATATATCTCACCGCTTAGCCCATTAAGCATTTTTATAACAGGACGAAATCAACTTCAAATGTCTGAAACGTGTTTTTGTATATTTGATACATTGATCGTATCAAAGTGTATTTACCCTCGTTATCCTAAAATTTTTTGAATGATCTACGATTTGTTAGGCTCGATTTTCTATTGGATATTCAAATTCTAGAAAATCTATGTAAATTGTTCAAAAATCTTTAAAAAAAACTCATGTTTTGATTGTTCAGACACAAGTTTATTGCTTTTCTCACCGTATAACATATTTTCTACACATAACCCCTTCTATCGAGCCCATATTTATTACGTATAGTGTATTTGCAATTCGATCTCTTCTCCTCAAACTTAACCAACATCATCAAGTATTTACATCAATCTTTTGTAAAATAATTGTTTCTCATTTTCTCTTATTCTTCTTTGTGCATATCACAACTACAGCAGATAAAAAGTGACACCAACAAAAACAGAAAACCACATGCCCTGATGGACGACGATGATACATCTAATGGCTGTGTTACATACGCTAATGAGAATATGTTGCTGGAGAATGCTTATCACTTAATGTGTATACCTTAATAGTAATGTCCCCATGACGATGTACCATCATGTTTTGTTACTTCTGTCTGTCTTAAAGGAAGTGACAACAACAAAGGCCGTGCCCTTAAATGACATGACAAGTACACAGGAAAGACAAAACAAAAAAATAAACGAAACGAAACGAAACGCACAACTATGACCCATGTTGGAGTAACGTAAGAGCTTGAATCATCATGGACACAACCACTTAACTTAGTAACTTATCTAACTTTCCGCAATAAGTACCACAAACAGGAAGTATTTCCGTATTGGAGTGGGAGTTTTTGTTATATATGCATCCTAAGTTAGGAGCACAGAAAAAATCACTTAGAAGTGCTTGTAGGGAGTGGTGGGGAATGTTTTCAGAGGAAATAAATTAAAGTCATGAAATTAACTTTATTTGTTTTTTTTTTAAGGATGTGAAATAATACGTTTAATGCATTAAGTCCCCAGGTGGCGGATAGGGGAATGCTTCCCAGATATGGGTGGTAAGAGGGAAATCAAATACTTCTCGCGGACCAACAGGTAGCGGTGTCTGTTTCCACAGTGGGCGGCTGCAAACAGTGTCTGTACTCTAAGAAGAGCGGCTGAAACGAGGACGGAAAACTTACACCCCATCAGAAGATAAGGGGAAATCACTGATGTATTAGCCCTTGAAAACCATATTACAATGAATGCAGAAACAAACATATGGCCCTCAATCTCCGGTAACTCGAGGGTGCTAAGAATCCCCGGAGATAAAACTAAAAAGACGCTTAACATTGGTACTTGGAATGTTAGAAGCCTTTATGAGTCAGGCAAACTAAGCAACACAATATCCGAAATGGAAAGACTGAATATAGATATTCTAGGTGTTTGCGAAACCTGGTGGCCGAATGTTTGGGAATTCGTATCCCATGGTGCCAAAATCTTCTTCTCTGGAAATTCGAATAAGAATCATAGGGATGGTGTTGGGATTATCATTAGAGGGTACATTTCCAAAAGCGAGATAGGATTTTTTCCAAAGTCAGATAGGACCATGATGATCAAAATAAAAGCAATGCCGCTCAACATCAATATAATTCAAGTATATGCTCCCACATCAGACAGAAGCAATGAAGAAGTAGAAATGTTTTATGAGGAAATAGAAAGTCTTGTTAAACTGACAAAACCCCATGATATAAATATAATCCAAGGTGATTTTAATGCAAAAGTAGGGAGAGGTGAAGTAACTGGTGTTACAGAACGATATGGATTGGGCGAAAAAAATTAAAGAGGCGAGCGACTCATTCAATTCTGTCGAGAATTCAACATGAAGATAGCAAATACACTTTTCACTCTACCGCCAAGAAAGCTCTACACTTGGAAATCTCCACAAGACAGAATTGGCAACATCATTAGAAACCAAATAGACTTCATTCTTATCAACAGGCGACACTGCTCATCAATAAGGAAGGCCACAACATATCCGAGTGCTGATGTACCATCTGATCATAACCTTTTAATGGCAAAGATACGCATAAAACTAAAAACTCATACTAAAAAGGCACAAAGTAAAAAATTTGACTTAGGAAAACTTCAAAACCAAACACTAAAATCGGATGTATGTACAAGAATAAATACAGAGCTGAATAATGTCGACAGCGAAGATATAGAAAATATATGGAATAATGTAAAGAATACTATAAACTCAATAGCCAGAAACACCCTAGGAAATTTTATAAAACCGAAGACCAAAAATTGGATGACTCAAGAAATCCTGCAGCTAATGAATGAAAGAAGAGCATTTAAAAATAAAGATTACGAAAAGTACTGGGAACTAAATAGAGAAATTCAAAGGGAGATACGTAACGCAAAAAATAATCACCCAAATACTCAATGTCAGGAAATTGAAAGACTTTTGAGCCTACATGACGATTTCAACCTGCATAAGAAATTGAAAGAAGCATCTGGACAATATAGGAATACAAATCCATCTACCCTTTTCAATAGCAACAATGAACCGGTCTTTGAAATTGCAGAAAAGAAACATATCTGGAAAGAATATATCCAAACACTATTTAAGGATGATAACAGATCAAGCAACGTTAACAATGCACCAGATTATATGACAGGAAACAGCATCACAAATAATGAAGTAGAATCAGCAATAAAATCCCTTCGAAAAGCTACAGGGCCTGATGGAATTCCCGTTGAATTATTAAAAATGCTAAATAACAGAAACATTGAGCTACTGACAAAACTGTTTAACTATGTACATCTACGATACTGGTATATACCCACATGCCAAAAAATGCAATGACTATCGTCTCATTAGTTTAATGAGTCACGCTCTTAAAATTTTCTTAAGATTATCCAGAAGAGAATATATGAGAAATGTGAAAAGGAAATGGGAGAAACTCAATTTGGTTTTAAGGAAGGAAAGGGAACCCGTGAGGCTTTATTCTGCATACAAATACTTGTTCAAAAATGTAGAAATGTCCACAAAGACGTATTTTTATGCTTTATAGATTACGAAAAAGCATTCGACACTGTGCAGCATGATAAGCTCATGGAAATTCTCACAGCAATTGGAATCGATGAGAAAGAGATAAGGTGTATTTAAAGCTTGTACTGGCACCAGACTGCCCAAGTCAACTTAAATGGAGATTTAACTGAAGATGTAGCAATATCTAAAGGAGTTCGACAAGGATGCATTTTATCCCCACTACTCTTCAATATTTACTCCCAAAAAATTTTTCACGAAGCAGTAGATGGCATCCAAGAAGGTATATTGATAAACAACAATTACCTAAATAATATCAGATATGCTGATGACACTACATTAATATCCGACAGCATATCAGGCCTACAAAATCTTGTTGATAGACTAACATCAAGTAGTGAGTTGTATGGGCTAAAAATAAACACCCTCAAAACAAAATTTATGATAATAAGTAAGAACAACGCTCACAACGAGTTGATTTTAAAAATACAAAATTTCCATATTGAGAGGGTACAAAGTTTCAAATATCTGGGAGTTTTGCTAAATGATCAATGGGACTACTCAAAAGAAATCAAATGTCGCATAGAAATGGCAAGAGATGCATTCCATAGATATAAAAAAAGTCCTAATAAGCCATGATATAAATGTTGCAACAAAATCTCGTTTCATAAAAGCGTATATATGGCCAGTCTTGTTATATTCAGTCGAAGTGTGGACGTTGAAAGCGGCAGATATCAAACGACTCGAAGCATTTGAGATGTGGGTGTACCCATGGGTCCTGCATGTATCAAATATTGAAGTATTGCGAAGAATGAATACAACAAGAGAATTATTAAACAACATAAAGAAACGGAAAACGGCATATCTAGGGCACATTATGCGAAACCGTAAATACATCATTCTCCAGGAAATACTGCAAGCAAACATAGAAGGAAGACGTACCAGAGGAAGAAAAGAGATGTCATGGATTCAAAATATCCAACAATGGACAGAATTTCAGAACGCCGAAAATTTAATAACATAGCGAGAAATAGAGATATATTTTCCTATTTTGTTAATAATTTATAAAAACATAAATATGTAATTTTTTTGACAATTGTAATATGATCGCTAACATTCGAAAATCGAATAAGCAATAAAGAAGAAGAAGAAGATTGCATTAAGAGCCTGTGTAAAGATTTTATAAACTACCATCATCGCAGTTTTTGTTTTTAGTTCTCGTTGGAAACGTTTTTAAACGTTCTTTTAAATATTATTTTACTAGACGACCCGGTCCGCGTTGCTGGCCCTTGAAACAATTTTTTGTTAAGAAAAGTTAAATCAATTATATTTTTATTAATTTTCTCGTTTAGAGTTAAGCTTGATGAAAAGTGAAAAAGGAAAGCCTAGGACTCGAACCCACACAGCCACCAAATTACATGACCTGGTTTCGCTGTTAGTTGAGCAGCTCTTCAGACGTATCGATTGTGGGATGGCTTCTCTGTCCTAGAACTTTTGAATTTTCAAATGCAAATGTGTTTTTATATATTCACGGGTATTTGGCCGTTGAATTGTATTTCTTCATGACAAACGCTTTTTTGCGCTGCCTTTGAAGTTATGAGTTTGGCTTTGAATGCTAACACGCCGTGATAACATTTTTTTCGTATGTTTTCAAGGACGCGGGTTCAAATTTTGACTGTTATATTTTTCTTGCATCGCTTATTAGTCGGGAAATACAACTGACTATAAATAAAAAAAAAATCTACAGAAATGTTGTTGTCGATATGCAATTTTAACATAACGCAAAATAGTTACACATTTGAAATTTATAGTTACACATTCTTTTAAATTTTAGAGTAGAAGTTAGAATGTAAGCGGAATTATACATTTGAGAAGGCCTAAGTGTCAACCAATACCGAAGTATCCACAAAATTCTCCTGAATTCATAAAATTATTTAAAAACGAAATTATGCCCGAAATTATGTAGGAGAAGGTTTAAATTGTAAAAATATTTGTTATGAAAATCGCGCTTTTTTTAAAAAATATTTTCGTTTTCCAGAAAGTATTTGAATATTTGTACCGTTTTTAACTTCTTAAATTATGAACATATTTTTGCAAAAAATCGGGCGATTTTTTTTTCAAAAGTATTTTCGACTTTATATCTCCTTAAATTGTGAAAATATTTTTGAATACTTTTATACAAAAAAAATATTTTCTTAAAT
This sequence comes from Musca autumnalis, assembly GCF_047663935.1. NCBI lineage: Eukaryota > Metazoa > Arthropoda > Insecta > Diptera > Muscidae > Musca > Musca autumnalis. The sequence continues at coordinate 164,771 of NW_027411748.1, read as the reverse complement.
TGTGAAAATACTTACTTACTTAGTTGGCCCATTACAGAACATTTGTTCCATAGACCGAACTAAGAAAAGATCTCCATTCCTCTCTGTTTTTCGCTTGACTTTTTGGAATACCGCGCCTTTCCATTTCTCCATCCACTTGTTTGCTCCATCGAAGCTTAGGCCTGCTGATTCTGCGTGCACCGCCATGTGGCATGTATTCATACGCCTTTTTAGCGGGTTCATCATCGCTCATTCTCATGATATGACCTAGCCAACACAATCGTTGCATCTCGATACGTTTAACTATATTCATGTCTTTGTATAGCTTATATAGCTCGTGGTTCATACGACGTCGATATTCACCGTCAACCCAAATCGGCCCGTAGATCTTTCGAAGAATTTTCCTCTCAAACACACCAAGCACTGCCTTATCTGCTTGCGCAAGTACCCATGCTTCGGAGCCATACATTAGCACGGGTAGTATCAGCGTTTTGTATAGTGTTATTTTTGTTTGACGAGATGTGGCTTTGTTTTTAAATTGCTTACTTAGACCATAGTAGCATCTGTTGGCCAATACAATTCTTCTTCTTATTTCACAACTGATGTTGTTTGTTGTGTTTATGGCAGTGCAGAGGTAGACGAAGTCTTTAACTACCTCAAAATTGTAGGTACCAACTTCCACAGTTGGTCCGAGCTCTATGGACGCTTTGCGCGTCGACACCATCAATTTGGTCTTTTCGCCGTTTACCGCCAGACCCACTTTCGCAGATTCTGCTTCGACCGTCCTAAAGGTATCAGTTACTTCCTTTACTGATCGTCCCATGATGTCTATGTCATCAGCATAGGCAAGTAACATGTGGCTATTGGTGTAAATTGTGCCATTTCTTTTGACATTTGCATCTCGTATTACCTTTTCCAGCAAAATGTTGAATAGGTCACACGAAAGGCTGTCTCCTTGTCTGAAACCTCTTTTGGTACAAAATTCTTCGGAGAGGTTCTTTCCAATTTTAACTGAGGACCTAGTATCAGATAAAGTCATCTTACAAAGCCGGATGAGCTTTGCGGGGATACCAAATTCAGACATTGCGTGGAATACCTTTGATCGGAGGGGACTGTCGAATGCTGCTTTATAATCAACAAAAAGGTGAAATATGTCGATCTGCATCTCTTGGGTCTTCTCTAGGATTTGCCGCAGGGTAAATATCTGGTCAATGGTGGACTTGCCAGGTCTAAAGCCACATTGGTATGGTCCAATTATTCCGTTGACCATTGGCTTTAGTCGTTCGCACAATATCCTTGACACTATCTTATAGGCAATAGAGAGAAGACTTATGCCCCTATAGTTTGAGCATACAGTCTTATCTCCTTTCTTGTGGACGGGACATAGGATGCTCAGGTTCCAATCGTCGGGTACGCGTTCTTCCTGCCAGATGGTGCTAACTAGCTGATGCATACACCTTATCAGCGCGTCGCCTCCGTTTTTAAACAACTCGGCTGGTAAGCCATCGGCTCCTGTTGCTTTATTATTCTTCAGCCGGTTGATTGCTGTTTTTACCTCATCTTGGCCGGGCGGTATACATTCTATACCATCTTCTGGGATTGGATCTGTGGTATCATCGTCTTCGCTACTATTGGATACCAGCAGATTGGAGAAATGTTCCTTCCATATCCTGAGCACGCTATCTGTATCTGTTACCAGATTACCTTGCTGGTCTCTACAGGAGGATGTGCCTGTCCCAAAGCCATCTGTTTGATGTTTCACTCTTTGGTAGAATTTTCGGACTTCATTCTGGCTCCTGTACATCTCGATTTTTTCACACTCCCGCTTTTCCATTTCTCTCTTTTTCTTGCGGAAAAGACGTTTCTCTTCTCTCCTTTTCTCCCGATATCTCTCTCGCGCTACTGATTGCAAAGTAGCTCTATATGCCGCATTTTTCTCTTCGGTAGCAGCACGACACTCCTGGTCATACCATGAATTCCTTTGTGGAGGTCTCTGGAATCCAAGTATGGATTTTGCGGCTGTTTGCATGGAGTGGGCAATATGTTGCCATTGTGTTGTTATGTTATCGGGACAAGGAGTGCTCGCGTTAAGCAATTGGGCTAGTTGAGTGGAATATGCTGTGGCTATCTGCTGTGTTTGCAGCCTATCGATGTCCAACTTCCGCGTTGAGTCTGTTCGTGCTTTATTTGCAACGTTTAGACGGGTACGTACCTTTGCTGCAACAAGGTAGTGGTCCGAATCAATGTTTGCGCCTCGGAACGATCGTACATCCAACACGCTGGATGAATGTCTTCCATCTATTACAACATGATCAATTTGATTACTTGTTCTTTGATCTGGAGACAGCCAGGTGCCCTTATGAATATCGAGATGATTAAATCTGGTACTGCTAACCACCATGTTTTTTGCAGCTGCAAAGTCTATCAGCCTCATACCATTGTCAGATGTTTCACTGTGGAGACTGAATTTCCCGACTGTTGGGCCAAAGATATTCTCCTTTCCAATTTTGGCATTGAAATCGCCTAGAATGATTTTAATGTCATGGGCAGGGCAACGGTCATACGTTTCTTCTAAGCGCTCGTAAAATATATCTTTGGTCTGTTCGTCCTTTTCTTCAGTGGGAGCATGAGCACAAATAAAGCTGATGTTGAAGAATTTCGCTTTTATTCGAATTACAGCAAGTCTTTCATTCACTGGGGTGAAGCTGGATACCAGATGTTTTAGTCTCCGACTAACTAAGAATCCGCAACCAAACTCATGCTTTACGTCATGGCAGCAATAATACAGTGCGTCACCTTTAGGTGTTGTTGTGACGCCTTTCCCAATCCATCGTATTTCCTGTATGGCAGTAATATCGGCCTTGTACTTTTCAAGTACGTCTGCCAATGCGAAGACTGCACCTTCTCTATAAAGAGTGCGAACATTCCAGGTGCAGATTCGCAGATCATGGTCCTTAAAACGTTTGCGGGGTTCGTAAAGTTTAGAGGGGTTTGTTTTTCTTTTCTTTCGTTTTTTCATAGTAGGCTGTTTATTCTAACGAAGGGTTACTAACCCGACGCCCAAACCCAAGTTTTTAACGTTCTTATGGGTGAACGCGCGGCACATGTTAGCTCACTACCTTTAACGGGTGTTAAAGGCAGTTCCCCAGGTGACACCACGGGGAGGTCAGTGTCCACTTGAGATGAAAGAGGGACCAAGATAAATCCTGGGCTTTGCCATGTTAAAGCCGGTCAAGACCGTTGCTTGGTATCATTCATCCCCTACGTCACCCAATTGTGAAAATAATTTTGTAAAAAATCGCGAATATTTTTACAAAAACTTTATATCTTCTTAAATTGTGAAAATATTTTTGAAACAAATCGCCTGTGGGGCTTTTCGTTTTTCAGACAGTATTTGAATATTTTTTACAAAAACTTTTTATGTTCTTAAATTGTGAAAATATTTTTGTAAAAAATTGCGCGATTTTTTCAAAAATATTTTCGACTGCGGCGCTTTTATACAAATTTTTATCTTCTACAAATTTTGGAAAAAATCGCGCGATTTTTTAAAAAATATTTTCGCCTGCCGTGCCTTTCGTTTTTCAGAATGTATTTGAATATTTTTACAAAAACTTTTTATTTTCTTAAATAGTGAAAATACGTTTTTAAAAAATCGCGCGAGTTTTTCAATAATATTTTCGCCTGCGGCGCTTTTCTTTTTTCCGAAAGTATTTCAATATTTTTGCAAAAACTATTTATCTTCTTAAATTGTGAAAATATTTTTGTAAGAAATCGCACGACTTTTTTTCAGAAAGTATTCGCGATTTTTATCAAAACTTTTTATTTTCCTGTAATAAAAATATAGGTGTGAAGGCAAATTTTGAATATAGTTCGATTTGAGATGGCTACTACTTATTTTGTCCGCTAAGGGGGGTCGGACATAGCCCACAAAAATTTTGGGAGTTATGTCCGCAAACGATTTTGGGAGTTATGTCCGTTGGGAGTTATGTCACGGCACCCTTATTTTCACCAGGGGCATCCCTGTACATCATCTGAAAATTACGTGAAAATTGGTCTAGAAGTTTTTGAGATATAACAAACTTAAAAAATCATGGTCGGGCCTTTAGTTCCCAAATAAGGACCTTGCGTGGGAGACAGAACTACCATTGGAAATTCATTTTCAAACCGATACGTTCGAAAGATTTATAAAAAAGCGTATAAAAAATAGGGACTACCCCTTCGAAATTCAACAAAAAATATTGCCTATTTTCACCAGTGGTTGCCCCTGTACATTCTCTGAAATTTTAAAGAAAATCGGTTAAGTAGTTTTTGATTTATAACATATGTACTTCATCCATATTTCAAATATACATATGTAAGCATGTATGTATATCAAAAATGTATTGATGTTATTACCAATTTTAAATGCGATTTCTTCCTTGTCCAATAAAATATTTCCATTCACCTTTTTGATTAAATTATAAAATGTATTGGACATTTAATTTACTAAAAAGCACAATTTCTTTAAGACAAAACACAAAACAAAACACTGATATATTCACTCACTTTACTGTCTTTACTCAACGATGTTCTATAGAACACTGATAAAAAAAGGTCCTACATAATTATTACCTTTTTTTCTTTTCCTCTTCGCTTGCTACGTTGGTTAACAACAACAAAGCACGAAACACACGTGTTTTACGCAATACACCATGCACGCAGCTCTTTATTATAAACCAGCATTCCGCAGCTGCGAGTGCTCTGTTGTTACTTTCTTTGACAAAAATCTGCACCCATAAAAAATATGTTCTAACATAAAAAATATTTTAGTACGCAAACATATTAAATTGAGATATGTTACAAAATGTTGCAAACAAATATTTGTTTGGACACAAACAAATTATGTTTGGATCGAAACAAATTATGTTTGGATCGAAACATATATTTGTTTACAATCAGTCCCAAACAAATATTTGTTTGAATCCAAACATATTTCTAACATGTATTTTTCTGCGTGCAATTTCAAACGTTTCTATTGATATTCACTGTTGTTACCATTTTGTAGTTATAGTCGAACAATATAAACATTGTGAACAAATATGTTGAGTCCATCAGCACTAGCTGGAATTATTATATGTCGCATTTATATTTATTCACGGAGGAAAAAAAGGCCTCTATAACATATGTCCCAAACATATTTTGCAGCAAACATATATTTGTTTGCAATCAGTCTCAAACATAACATATGTTTGGGTCCTGCAAACAAATATATGTTTGGGTGCCAACAAATATATGTTTGGGTGCAAACAAATTATATGATTGGGTGCAAACCAATTATATGTTTGGATGCAAGCAAATTATTTGTTTGGGTGCAAACAACTACAAACCCAAAAGCCAAAAAAACAAACACATGACAAGTGGGTGTTTACTGACAGCAAGGGAGCGTAAATTTCAATGTAAAATGTTCACATGCTCTTATTAAGCGCTCACTAGATAAATATTTCCATTCAACGTTTTGATTCAATTATACAATTTCCAATTAAAAAATGTTTTGGGCATTTAATTTACCAAAAAGCACAATTTCTTTAAGAAAACACAAAAACACTGATTTATTCGCTCACTTGACCGTCTTTACTAAACGATGTTATTTAAAAAACTGAAAATAACAACATAATAAAACTTTTTTCTTTACCTCTTCGCTTGCTACGTTGGTTAACAACTACAAAGCACGAAACATACGTGCCGCACCTCCTATTACACCATACTCACAGCTCTTTATTATGAAACACTCTTATTATAAAATCCTTTCTCCACCCATAAAAAATATGTTCTAACATAAAAAATATGTTGGTACCCAAACAATTGAAATTGAGATATGTTACAAAATGTTGCAAACATATATTTGTTTGGACACAAACAAATTATATTTGGATCCAAACAAATATTTGTTTGCAACCAATCCCAAACAAATATTTATGTGGATCCAAACATATTTCTAACATATATTTTTCTGCGTGTAATATTTAAAAATGGTATATGGGAATTTTATAACCAACCATTTTTTTATGCGAAGGGAAATCTGTTTCCGACATATCGATCCGAATTGGGTGACGTAGGGGATGAATGATACCAAGCAACGGTCTTGACCGGCTTTAACATGGCAAAGCCCAGGATTTATCTTGGTCCCTCTTTCATCTCAAGTGGACACTGACCTCCCCGTGGTGTCACCTGGGGAACTGCCTTTAACACCCGTTAAAGGTAGTGAGCTAACATGTGCCGCGCGTTCACCCATAAGAACGTTAAAAACTTGGATTTGGGCGTCGGGTTAGTAACCCTCCCCTAGAAAAAATATCCTACTATGAAAAAACGAAAGAAAAGAAAAACCAACCCCTCTAAAGTTGACGAACCCCGCAAACGTTTTAAGGACCATGATCTGCGAATCTGCACCTGCAATGTTCGCACTCTTTACAGAGAAGGTGTAGTCTTCGCATTGGCAGACGTACTTGAAAAGTACAAGGCCGATATTACTGCCATACAGGAAATACGATGGATTGGGAAAGGCGTCACGACAACACCTAAAGGTGACGCACTGTATTATAGCTGCCATGACGTAAAGCATGAGTTTGGTTGCGGATTCGTAGTTAGTCGGAGACTAAAACATCTGGTATCCAGCTTCACCCCAGTGAATGAAAGACTTGCTGTAATTCGAATAAAAGCTAAATTCTTCAACATCAGCTTTATTTGTGCTCATGCTCCCACTGAAGAAAAGGACGAACAGACCAAAGATATATTTTACGAGCGCCTAGAAGAAACATATGACCGTTGCCCTGCCCATGACATTAAAATCATTCTAGGCGATTTTAATGCCAAAATTGGAAAGGAGAATATCTTTGGCCCAACAGTCGGGAAATTCAGTCTCCACAGTGAAACATCTGACAATGGTATGAGGCTGATAGACTTTGCAGCTGCAAAAAACATGGTAGTAAGCAGTACCAGATTTAATCATCTCGATATTCATAAGGGCACCTGGCTGTCTCCAGATCAAAGAACAAGTAATCAAATTGATCATGTTGTGATAGATGGAAGACATTCATCCAGCGTGTTGGATGTACGATCGTTCCGAGGCGCAAACATTGATTCGGACCATTACCTTGTTTCAGCAAAGGTACGTACCCGCCTAAACGTTGCAAATAAAGCACGAACAGACTCAACGCAGAAGTTGGACATCGATTGGCTGCAAACACAACAGATAGCCACAGCATATTCCACTCAACTAGCCCAATTGCTTAACGCGAGCACTCCTTGTCCCGATAACATAACAACACAATGGCAACATATTGCCCACTCCATGCAAACAGTCGCAAAATTCATACTTGGATTCCAGAGACCTCCACAAAGGAATTCATGGTATGACCAGGAGTGTCGTGCTGCTACCGAAGAGAAAAATGCGGCATATAGAGCTACTTTACAATCAGTAGCAACGCGTAGCGCGCGAGAGAGATATCGGGAGAAAAGGAGAGAAGAGAAACGTCTTTTCCGCAAGAAAAAGAGAGAAATGGAAAAGCGGGAGTGTGAAAAAATCGAGATGTACAGGAGCCAGAATGAAGTCCGAAAATTCTACCAAAGAGTGAAACATCAAACAGATGGCTTTGGTACAGGCACATCCTCCTGTAGAGACCAGCAAGGTAATCTGGTAACAGATATAGATAGCGTGCTCAGGATATGGAAGGAACATTTCTCCAATCTGCTGGAATCCAATAGTAGCGAAGACGATGATACCACAGATCCAATCCCAGAAGATGGTATAGAATGTATACCGCCCGGCCAAGATGAGGTAAAAACAGCAATCAACCGGCTGAAGAATAATAAAGCAACAGGAGCCGATGGCTTACCAGCCGAGTTGTTTAAAAACGGAGGCGACGCGCTGATAAGGTGTATGCATCAGCTAGTTAGCACCATCTGGCAGGAAGAACGCGTACCCGACGATTGGAACCTGAGCATCCTATGTCCCGTCCACAAGAAAGGAGATAAGACTGTATGCTCAAACTATAGGGGCATAAGTCTTCTCCCTATTGCCTATAAGATAGTGTCAGGGATATTGTGCGAACGACTAAAGCCAATGGTCAACGAAATAATTGGACCATACCAATGTGGCTTTAGACCTGGCAAGTCCACCATTGACCAGATATTTACCCTGCGGCAAATCCTAGAGAAGACCCAAGAGATGCAGATCGACATATTTCACCTTTTTGTCGATTATAAAGCAGCATTCGACAGTCCCCTCCGATTAAAGGTATTCCACGCAATGTCTGAATTAGGTATCCCCGCAAAGCTCATCCGGCTTTGTAAGATGACTTTTACTGATACTAGGTCCTCAGTTAAAATTGGAAAGAACCTCTCCGAAGAATTTTGTACCAAAAGAGGTTTCAGACAAGGAGACAGCCTTTCGTGTGACCTATTCAACATTTTGCTGGAAAAGGTAATACGAGATGCAAATGTCAAAAGAAATGGCACAATTTACACCAATAGCCACATGTTACTTGCCTATGCTGATGACATAGACATCATGGGACGATCAGTAAAGGAAGTAACTGATACCTTTTAGGAAGGTCGAGGCAGAATCTGCGAAAGTGGGTCTGGCGGTAAACGGCGAAAAGACCAAATTAATGGTGTCGACGCGCAAAGCGTCCATAGAGCTCGGACCAACTGTAGAAGTTGATACCTACAATTTTGAGGTAGTTAAAGACTTCGTCTACCTCGGCACTGCCATAAACACAACAAACAACATCAGTTGTGAAATAAGAAGAAGAATTGTATTGGCCAACAGATGATACTATGGTCTAAGTAAGCAATTTAAAAACAAAGCCACATCTCGTCAAACAAAAATAACACTATACAAAACGCTGATACTACCCGTGGTAATGTATGGCTCCGAAGCATGGGTACTTGCGCAAGCAGATAAGGCAGTGCTTGGTGTGTTTGAGAGGAAAATTATTCGAAAGATCTACGGGCCGATTTGCGTTGACGGTGAATATCGACGTCGTATGAACCACGAGCTATATAAGCTATACAAAGACATGAATATAGTTAAACGTATCGAGATGCAACGATTGCGTTGGCTAGGCCATATCGTGAGAATGAGCGATGATGAACCCGCTAAAAAGGCGTATGAATACATGCCACATGGCGGTGCACGCAGAATCGGCAGGCCTAAGCTTCGATGGAGCAAACAAGTGGATGAAGAAATGGAAAGGCGCGGTATTCCAAAAAGTCAAGCGAAAAACAGAGAGGAATGGAGATCTTTTCTTAGTTCGGTCTATGGAACAAATGTTCTGTAATGGGCCAACTAAGTAAGTAAGTAATATCGATCCGAATTCGTAACGAAATCGGAAGAAAAACATTGGTATATTCGAAGGGAAATTTACTTCCGACATTCTCTCCGAAATCGGAACGAAATCTGAACGAATGTGCTTCCGAAATTGTTCAGAGGTGTTCGATGTTTGGTTTGCATGTTCTTTGGATGTCCCATTGGTTAAAAACTTATCTATCAAAAATTGGCCAACGTTGTGGTACAACCCACATATAACGCCCGATTTGACCTGACCGTTTAAGCTAAATTTAGGATTCCCAGTAGTCAAAAAAATCTCCACATAAAATTGTGAAATTTAATTATTTTCATTAATTATAAATGTTCATAATGTTTCATCGTGAAGTGTATAAAAAGTTCGGCCCGACCGATTATAACACTGTTTTACCTGTTATTCTTACTCTTTTTGTGCGCTATGTCGCATGAATAATTTTGCATTTATCATACGTATCCTGTACGCTAATTTTTTGATCGTTGGTAAAGTGCCAACAAAGCACTCAAATTTGCCTGAAATAACATCAATTCCTTTATATTATTTGTATTTCTTCGAACTAATTATTAGCTATTAACATAAATAATATTTTTAGGATACATATGTCATTTTACCGATACAAACGCCAGCCAGCAATAAATCATCTCTTGGAAATTATCATTTAACAAATCAGTGCCAACATTTTAGCTAAAATGGAAAAACACAAAATAGTTTTCTGCATTCCTTGCAAGATATTGAAGCAACACGCAAACAAAATTAGCTATTAACTTGTAACGACACAAAAAAAGAACTACAACGGACGTGCCACAGCAGGAAAGGCCACCCTATTCATTACAAGATATTGAGACATGTACATATGTATTACATGACCCAAGAAAACTTTGCACTTTGCAATATGTTCGAAATTCGCGTGTTTACATACAACGGAACATTAGTTAATTTTAGTAAGAAACGATTTAATAAAGCTTTACGCTTAAATGCGTTCTATGAAGTACAACAATTTTGCAAAACATTTCCAATACACATACATACGTATTTACTGAGATAGTTTGTCTTCCATAAACGATAATGAAAGGAAAGAGATTTTTACTTAGCATTTTTGCTTCTGTCGCTGTTCCATTTCCATTAAATATGGGATGGGGGTGGTTGGTTGTCTTTTATGGTGTTATTTCATGAAATGCTATTTCTTGTTCTTTGTGTGCGGGGTGACATTTCAGTTTTACCCGTTTTTCAGAGTCATGCAAAGTGATGATATATTTGCAGTTGGGAAAGGGTCATAGCGTTGGGGTGATTTCGATTTGGAATATACTAGATAAACTCATACACTACACATACACTTCATTGACTGCGGCTGCCAACAAAGAAAGATGTTACATCCAATGTTTTGAGTTGCTTAAGGATTCATTTGGGACTTTTAGAATTCTGACTCCATATTGAGTTTTTTCACACTCTCACTTTTCCATGCCATTGTTTTTACGGAGGAGGCGGTTCTATCGTAGCTTTTTGATGCGTTACTCAGTTCTACTATGTTGCAGAGACACCTTTTATACCGCATTCTTCTCTTTGCCACGACATTCTAGTCATAAAATGCGTTTGTTCTTACTTAATTTTTAGGTTTTATCGGGCACGTACCTTTACTTCAAGAAGGTATGGAACACTACCTTCATGTTTGCCTCGGAAAGTGCTGCCAGCACCTTCGATGAATGTATTTTTACAGTGTTTTATTTAACTTGCTTTGGTGTCCGCTTAGTTCAAATCTAGTAACTCATTTTTAACACAGTTGCAGTCTACCAATCAAACTAAAACTTTGCACACTTTTCAGATTTGGATGGCAATACACACGGTGCGCCCTAACTAAATTTAAATGAAAGGTGCTTACACCTGGGAAGTTAATGCGGATTTTGAAACTACAAAGTTTATAGATGAGAAAAATCAGAAAACAATAATAATTTTGTTTTTATTTTTGCCTTATTAAGGCGAAGGTCATTTATAGTGATATTTAATTAATTCTCTTTCGAGTTGAGCTTATTAGACCTATTATATACATTGAAAAATTAGGAGTCTACCGAATTTTCAATAACTCGTTCACATTCTTAGGATTTTTTTATGTTTTCACGGTTTTACTTGGAAACCACAAGTCCTATCTTAATGGTTCCAAAGGAAATGTTGTGGCAGGGGAAATTCTTTACAAGATTGACCTTAATGGTATTTTCGTAGGTTTTACCATTTTTGAGATATAAAAGTTCAAATTGGAACAATGCACAGACTGTATCGCCTCCTTATAAAAGAATATCATGCACTATGCCTCTTAATTTACTTTAAGTGAAAACCGCTTACACCTGGGAAGTTTTTGTGGATTCTGAAACAGCATTGTTCATAGATGAAAAAAGTACACAAATAAAAAAAAAATCGCCTGAGGGATTTTAAAATAAATCACGGTCAAAATTCACATTTTTAGGTTTATTTCAGATGTTCAGTATTTTGCATGGAAGCGGAATAAAGAAAATGTTGTACCAGTGAAAATCCTCTACAACATTTTTTTAGTCCCATTTCGACAGGACTTGTCGATTTTTTCTTGTTTTTGGATTTTTCTTATCTATGAACATTGCTGTTTCAGAATCCGCAAAAAACTTCCCAGGTGTAAGCGGTTTTCTTTTAAAGTTAGTTAAGGGCACCGTACATGACATTGTTTAATAAGGAGGCGATACATTCTATGCATTGCACAGTGGATCCACCCATTGGCCAAAAATTAAAAAATTAATGTCAACATTTTGGTACAACATCTGGCAACTCTGATAGCTATGACATGGACCTTTTTAAAAATATATTAATTTTTGTTTCATTCGAACGCGATCTTCTTAAGAAGAGCTTCAAAAGTCGGAACATTTGACTAATATTTTTTGTTGTGAGTACAACCTATATTTTAAGTGCAAGTAAATATATTCAAAATATCGCCAAACGTATAGCCAAATATTATAGTGGATTTTGAAAGAGGAGGTAATATCTTAGTTTTCATTCTAAAATAGTGTTTTAGCGTGTTGCGGAATTCTAGTTATCTGCATATTTTCTTAGTGTATTTTGTAATGCATCATATATTTAAATTTGACCTAAGGTTTTAATCATGATGCCCACCAGTGCCCACCTCGGGAATAATTTTCCAAAGTAGGTCATGGGTATTCAAATCAGCTGCCATCTAGTGCCAGACTATAACTGGTGGGTCGCTGACTAAAGCTGCCCTAGAATAGGGTTTCTATGGATATATTAGCGTATAACTCTGTTATCTGAACACGTACATTAACATAATTGGCATCAGTGGCAAGATGAAGAAATCTTCTTCCAAACTTGTCTTACGTTGGCGGTAGGTGCCTTTCAGGAAGAGCGCTATAAGATCTATATTAAAAATTTGACCAACTTTCAGACAAAAAATTTGATTTTTTTAATCCGCTAATTTGGTTGGATTTTATGTTGTTTTGGAGATTGTTTTGTTTCCCCAAGCCTATTTTTGCATCATATGATAATCGGGACCTTTGTTCATGTCATTTTGTACTAGCAGCATAAAACAATTCTTACCGTATACCCCCTCCAGAGGGGAAAGGGGGGGAGAATGTTACGCTCCTGGTTTCTTAAAACACTCTTCGCAGCAGCACAAATCTGTAACCGGTGCATTTGGCTTGATTTTTACACTCTAAATATTTTTGGCCACTTTCTCCATACAAGTGGATCCACTGTGCATTGTTCTAATTTGAATTTTTATATCTAAAAAATGGTAAAACCTGCAAAAATACCATTAAGGTCAATCTTGTAGAGAATTTTCACTGCTACTACATTTTTTTTATTCCCATTACGATAGGACTTGCGGTTTCCAAGTAAATCCGTGAATACATAAAAACCCCTAAAAATTTGAACTTTGACAGCGATTTATATGAAAATCCCTCCGGCAATTTTTTTTTTTGGTTTTTTTTATTTTTCTCATATATGAACATTGCAGTTTCAGAATCCGCAAGAACTTCCCAGGTGTAAGCACCTTTCATTTAATATTAGTTAAGGCGCACCGTGCACATGAATACGAAACCAAAACCAGTATGGGTCCATTATTTCTTATAGTCCCCATATAGCGGTACCACCCGATTTCAGGTGTTTTAAGGATTTTATCTTCATTTTCAACCCGAACTAGCTGAAATTTTGCATTTAGAGTTCCCAATGGTACAGAAACTTCCGCCGATGAACAGCTGTGCCTTGTGATGTATGCCTGCACTAGTTCGCTTTTGGAGGCAATATGCGTCCGGAGCTAACGGACTTTAATAACCAGAGGGGTTACAGTGATAAACGAGCCAATTTTTGCTTTGCATTTTGCACATTGATAGAAGATGCCCTACAAGGTAAAGAGGATATTGCCAAAGTTCGCTAGACATAACTATTTTTATACCCTCAGCATTAATACTACCGAGCGTATATACACTTTCATACGGTAATATTTTGTCCAAAATTAGTTTAAGTTCGAAGATGGACCATATCGGCCCACTCCCTCGGGTACCTCTCCCACAAGAGTTAACATTTTCCGCAAGAATTATGCTCACGATAACTCCCGAAGGGACTTACCGATTTGGTCCATACTTTGCACATCACAATATTTCTACAAGACATAGGTAAATTTCGAATATGGACTATATCGGTTTACTCCTTCGAGTACCGCCCACACACAATTTCGGAAAAGTGCAGGCCTCCTCTAGGATTCTTTTGATTTTTTTTGAAACAACTTGTATTCGCTGCCCCCAAAACGACGGTGCAAGTTTTTTTCAGGGGCAAGTCCATACTTCCTGCCCAATCCATATTTTTGTCGGTTCATACGACCAAAATTTTAAAAACCCCCCTAGATACGTACGTTTTCGGGAAAACAGTGTTTCAATCCACGAAGGCTGAGGAACTAGCTGTAATTTTACACTTGATTTTACACTTTTTGACCGATGTAGCGGTACATGGATATTTGAAGTGGTCAGAGGTCACAAAACATGATTTGGTATAGGCTATATTAAGTTTCGAAGTGGTCAACAAATTTCTCCACCAAAAATTGTCAAAACAAGTAAGTACGTATCAGTCAGCTGTGCTGACGGAGAAATACCCTCAGCCACTGACCAAAAAAAAAAAAAAAAAAACAACCAAATACAATAATTATGCCGTGTATAAAATATATTGAACAACAATCTACGGATAAGAGTCAAAACGATGCGAGAGGAGCTACTAAACTTCAATTTATCTGAATTTTGTGTGGGAGGTACCCGAAGGAGTGGACTGATATAGTATATATTTCAATCCCATACTGGACTGGATGAAATAATACGATGGGCAAAGCCTGCATCAATCAAAAACTCCCTGTGAGGATTATCTTGCAGATTTGCCATTTTGGTTGGTGCCGTCAGGGTTTATTGGAGATTTTAGGCCAATATCTCAGGAATTATTGACTTACTCCGGCAAAAATTTTACCGTCGTAAAGCGAGCCACAAAAAAAAACTTACTGAAACAAATTTCAAAACGATCCGTGAGGAGCTCTTAAACTTCACTTTATCCGAATTTTGTGTGGGAGGTACTCGAAGGAGTGGACCGATACAGTCCATATTCAAACCTGTTACATGACTGGATGATACGATGTGCAAAGGCTGCACCAATCAGAAATTCCCTGCGAGGATTATCTTGCGGATTTGCAATTTTGGTTGGTGCCGTCAGGGTTTCTTGGAGCTTTTAGGCCAATATCTCAGGAGGAATGAACTTCCGCACGAAAAAAATTGTACCGTCATAGCCGCAAGGAAAACTTACTGAAAAAATTGCAAACCCATCCGAGAGGAACCCTTAAACTTCACTTTATCCGAATTTTGTGTGGGAGGTACCCGAAGGAGTGGATAGATATAGTTCATGATCGAACCAGATCTATATCTGGAAGGAATAATACGATGTGCAAAGTTTTGACCAAATCGATTGCCCCTTCGAGAGTTATAGTTCAGACCATTTTACAGAAAATTTTTGAACTTTTGAGGGGGAGGACCAGAAGGAGTGTACCGATATGGCCCATCTTCGAACTTAAACTAAGTTTGGACAAAATATTACGATACCCACAATTTGGTTCTAGCCTAAAGGCTGAGGGTATAAAAAGGTCAACGATTTTGGTATAGCCCCCGACACTACCATTAGATTCCACTAATTTGGATGTTATTATATACATTTTCGGCCTACTCGTAAGTTGATTGTAATTTAGCATTTAGGGTTCCCAGTGGTCAACAAGCTATTGCATTCAAAATTATTGATATAGTTCCACGTTTTGATATATATGGGTACCACCCGATTTCAGGTATTTTTTTAGTTTTTATATCCTACACCACTATGTGGGGAGGGTATTATAAGTTGGTTTCGGCCAAAAAGTTCAAAAAAGTGTAACGAATCGAAATAATGGTAGTATACCCACAATTATTTATACCAAAATGAATGCCCCAACGAGTTGAGTCGATCTGGCAATGTGTGTCCGTCTCTCCGTCTGTATGTCCATCTAAACCTTGTAATCACGCTACAGGGCGCAAGTTTGTAACGATTGGATCGTCACCAAATTTTGTGCGTTGGTGGGGACCCCGAAGGAGAAGGTAATATTTACGGTCGGAATAAGGAAAAAACTTATTTGAAAAAATGTCAAAGTTTTTTTTCCAAAGCAGTCGCAAATAAAATCCAACTTTTAATTTTTCCGATTTTAATTATAACGACGAATATCACAGGTTTGGTGGGGGACCTTCCAAAAGCAAAGTCTGGCTATGAAAGTAGAAAATCCCATCTTTACAATGATGCAAACTAGGTTGGAGTAGGTGACCAAAGATACATCCCATTTTATCCATTTTTTTTTAAATCACGCTACAATTTTTGTCGGATCGTCACGACAGAAGTCAAACATAATATTAATTTTTTTTTTTTTGAAAATGTTGCCTTTTTATGCGAAGATCATTTTTAGTATTAATTTTTAATTAATTTCTCGTTGGAATCGAGCTCAATTATCAATAATGCGAGTGAAAAAGGATAGCCGAAGATACAAACCCACACAACCAGCACTATGTGACATGACATGCTTCGCATTTGTAGAGACTCCTCAGACATATCGGATGTGGGGCGGCTTTTCTTTCTAGATATCATTGTCTGTTTGTTAGAGAGGACCCAGGTTCAAACCTCAGCCGGAGCAACAGATAATGTTGTCGAGGTCTTAGCGTTCTAACACACTGCTAATCTATCAAACATCCGCAATGGAAGGCATTAAAATTCATGAAGGAAAACCCCCTTCGATTGTACATGTGTATGTATTGAGAAATAATTCTAGACCACACCTATTTCAGATGTAATTCGAAACATTTTAGTTGTAATTCGTATCATTTCATTATTAATTCGAGAATTCTATTTGTAATTCGTATTATTCCATTTGTAATTCAAAATTTGGTACCACCGTGGTGCAATGGTATGCACGCCCGCCTTGCAAGCAGAAGGTCGGTGGTTCGATTCCCCGGCCAGGCAACACCAAACATTTTTCAACGGTGGCAAAATACCCCTCAGTAATGTTGGCGACATTTCCTGAGTATTAAAGCCTTGAAAAACTTCTCTACAAGTGGTGTCTTAGGACACGCCGTTCGGACTCGGCAATAAACAGTAGGTCCCATATCATTGAGCTAAATATGAATCGGGGTGCACTCATTGATATGAGAGAAGTCCCCCTTGTCCCGTATGGGATGTTGTGGAACAATGTTTGTTTAATTCAAAATATTCCATTTGTAATTCGAATAATTGTATTTGTAATTCTAATTATTCCATTTGAAATTCGAATTATTCCATTTGTAACTCGAATTATTTTATTTCGCTAGAATTCACTTTTTTAATACAAACTCCTTAGGTCATGTTAGCTCGATTAATACAATTAATTAAAAACTTTCATAAATAATGTTCTTCGTCGTAATAAGACAACATTAAAACAAGTAAAGAAGCGTTAAGTTCGGCCGGGCCGAACTTTTCATACCCTCCACCATAAAATATTCTGAACTAAAATGGAATAATTTGTTTTCATTCCTGTCCCCAACTTTAAGTGGGTACGTTAAAATGTCAGATAATGTACATAAAATGTTTCAGTCGGTAGACCCTTTTTTATGGTGCCTATATCTAACTATGTATGTTGACAATTTTTGGTGGGCTAGAAATTGGGAGGTACCATTATATAGGGGTTATTATAAAACATTAGAGTTGTGCCAAAGGAACTATATGGAACGATCTCGTTCACTTCGCAGTTCCAATGGCCCACATTTTTTCTTTGAACAAACTGCGTATACTTACTATCACACGTTATATTTCATGATGTTACTCATACATTTTGGAACTAGTACAAGGAACTAGGAACTAGATTACCCAACTCTATAAAACATGTTGACAGTTTTTGATGGGAGCCTTTAATGTCAAATAACCACAAATAATGTGGGAACTTCAAATGTCACTAACAGCTAGTTCGGAGGTATGTGGCCTTTTAAATTTCAAATTACAGAAAGTTCGTCCAAAAAATAAAGCTGAGGTACGGAAAATCGGGAGGTTTGTTTTGGGGCTATACCAAAACATGGACCTACGTTCGGTTAAATATTTTAAGTAAAATCCTCAATGTACCGAAAATCGGGAAGTGTCGTTATATTGGGGCTATGTTGAAAATTGTTGATGCAGATGTGTGGTGACCACTACAACCTTCAAATGTCAAATTACAGTTAGTTCGGTTAAAAATTTTAGCTAAAATTGCGAATTACTGAAAATTGGGAGGTACCGTTATATGGGAGCTATATCCGAACATGGACCTATGTTGACAATTTTTTATGGAGAGGTGTTGTGACCACTAAGAACTTCAAATGTCAAATTACTGCTAGTTCGGTTTAATATTGTAGTTAAAATCATCAAATTACTGAAAATCGGGAGGTACTTTTATATGGGAGCTTTATCAATACATCGACCTTTCTTGACAATTTTTGGTGGAGAGGTGTGGTGACCACTAAGAATTTCAAATGTCAAATGTTCGAATTACAGAGAATTCGGTTAAAACTTGTAGGTAAAATTATCAAAATACCGAAAATCCGTTATATGGGGATACCGAAATCCGTTATACCGAGGTACCGTTATATGGGGCTATACCAAAACGTAGGCCTACGTTAATAATTATTTCGAATATAAGTTTTTTGGTCACTAAGAACCCTACATATCAAATTATAGCTAATTCGGTCTAGAAATGTGAATTTAAACGTCAAAATACCTTAAATCGGGCGGTAATGTCTATGGGGGCTATTCCAAAACATGGACCTATGTCCACTAGTTATATAAGTTTATTTACACTTAAGAACCCTAAATGTCAAATTATAGCTTAATCGACCTGAAAATGTAGCTAAAAACGTCAAAATACCGTAAATCGGGGGCTATACCTAAACGTGGACCTATGTCCACAAGTTTTGTTATATAAGTTTATTGACATTTAAGAACCCTAAATGTCAAACTATGGCTACAGCGTTCTGAAAATGTAGCTAAAAACTTCAAATACTGTAAATCGGGGGTACCGTTATATGGGGCTATACCAAAACGTGGACCGATATAGCCCATCATCGAACTTGACCTGCCTGCAAACAAAAGACGCATTTTCCCAAAATTTCAAACAATTTTGATGGAGAGGTGTGGTGACCACTAAGAACTTCAAATGTCAAATGTTCAAATTACAGCTAATTCGGTTAAAACTTGAAGGTAAAAATCTCAAAATACCGAATATCAGGAGGTACCGTTATATGGGGCTATACCAACACATGTACCTATGTTCATACGTTTTTCGATTATAAGTTTTTTTGATCACTAAGAACCCTAAATATCAAATTATAGCTAATTCGGTATAGAAATGCGACTTAATTCGTCAAAATACCTGAAATCGAGTGGTAACGTTATATGGGGGCTATTCCAAAACATTGATCTATGTCCACTAGTTTTGTTATATAAGTTTATTGACACTTAAGAACCCTAAATGTCAATTTATAGCTAAATCGGTCTGAAAATGTAGCTAAAAACGTCAAAATACCGTAAATTGGGTTACCGTTATATGGGGGCTATACCAAAACGTGGACCTATGTCCACAACTTTTGTTATATAAGTTTATCGACACTTAATAACCCTAAATGTCGCATTATAGATAAATCGGTCTGAAAATGTAGCTAAAAACGTCAAAATACCGTAAATCGGGGGATTCCGTTATATGGCGGCTATAACAAAACGTGGACCTATGTCCACAAGTTTTCTTATATAAGTTTATTTGCACTTAAGAACCATAAATGTAAAATTATAGATAAATCGGTCTGAAAATGTAGCTAAAAACGTCAAAATATCGTAAATCGGGGGGTACAGTTAAATGGGGGCTATACCAAAACGTGGACCTATATCCACAACTTTTGTTATATAAGTTTATTGACATTTAAGAACCCTAAATGTCAAATTATAGCTAAATCGGTCTGAAAATGTAGCTAAAAATTGCAAAATACCGTAAATCGGGGGGTACCGTTATATGGGGGCTATACCAAAACGTGGACCTATGTCCACAACTTTTGTTATATAAGTTTATTGACAATTAGGAACCCTAAATGTCAAATTATAGCTAAATCGGTCTGAAAATGTAGCTAAAAATGGCAAAATACCGTAAATCGGGGGGTACCGTTATATGGGGGCTATACCAAAACGTGGACCTATGTCCACAACTTTTGTTATATAAGTTTATTGATATTTAAGAACCCTAAGTACCAAATTATAGCTACATCGGTCGTAAAATGTAGCTAAAAGCGTCAAAATACCGTAAATCGGGGGGTACCGTTATATGGGGGCTATACCAAAACGTGGACCTATGTCCACAACTTTTATTATATAAGTTTATTGACACTTAGGAACCCTAAATGTCAAATTATAGCTAAATCGGTCTGAAAATGTAGCTAAAAATTGCAAAATACCGTAAATCGGGGGGTACCGTTATATGAGGGCTATACCAAAACGTGGACCTATGTCCACAACTTTTGTTATATAAGTTTATTGATATTTAAGAACCCTAAGTACCAAATTATAGCTACATCGGTCGTAAAATGTAGCTAAAAGCGTCAAAATACCGTAAATCGGGGGGTACCGTTATATGAGGGCTATACCAAAACGTGGACCTATGTCCACAACTTTCGTTATATAAGTTTATTGACACCTAAGAACCCTAAATGTCAAATTATAGCTAAATCGGTCTGAAAAAGTAGCTAAAAACATAAAAATACCGTAAATCGGGGGGTACCGTTATATGGGGGCTATACCAAAACGTGGACCTATGTCCACAACTTTTGTTATATAAGTTTATTGACACTTAGGAACCCTAAATGTCAAATTATAGCTAAATCGGTCTGAAAATGTAGCTAAAAATTGCAAAATACCGTAAATCGGGGGGTACCGTTATATGAGGGCTATACCAAAACGTGGACCTATGTCCACAACTTTTGTTATATAAGTTTATTGATATTTAAGAACCCTAAGTGCCAAATTATAGCTACATCGGTCGTAAAATGTAGCTAAAAGCGTCAAAATACCGTAAATCGGGGGGTACCATTATATGGGGGCTATACCAAAACGTGGACCTATGTCCACAACTTTCGTTATATAAGTTTATTGACACCTAAGAACCCTAAATGTCAAATTATAGCTAAATCGGTCTGAAAAAGTAGCTAAAAACATCAAAATACCGTAAATCGGGGGGTACCGTTATATGGGGGCTATACCAAAACGTGGACCGATATAGCCCATCATCGAACTTGACCTGCCTGCAAACAAAAGACGCATTTTCCCAAAGTTTCAGCGTCATATCTCCATTTTTGTGGATGCTAGAGTGATTACCACAGACGGACGGACGGACGGACGGACGGACGGACGTGCACAGATCGACTCAGAATTTTACCCTGATGAAGAATATATATACTTTATAGGGTCGCAAATGAGTATTTCAATGCGTTACAAACGGAAAAACAAACTTAATATACCCTCCATACTATGGTGGAGGGTATAAAAAATTATTTATTATACCCTCAGCATTTATTCTGACTAGGGTATATACACTTACATACGTGCAAAATGTGCCTCATCGAAATAATGGTTTGAAACCCCAAGTATGTTCGGACGAAATCCGTTTCAGACAATTTGGAATATATTTAGGAATGTCCGTCCATCTGTCTGTTTGGCTGGCTGGTGCGCACGATAACTCTCGAACGGAACCGATTTAGTCCAAAATTTCGTAATATTTTGTCCAAACTTAGTTTAAGTTCTAAGATGGGCCGTATCGGTCCACTCTTTCAGGTATCTCACCCACAAAGGTTCGGAAAATTTGTGCGCACGATAACTATTGAAGGGAGTGACCGATTTGGTTCAAGTTAGGGGTAAGCCCATACTTCCTGAGAAAATAGCCAGA
Source organism: Musca autumnalis (assembly GCF_047663935.1). Classification (NCBI taxonomy): domain Eukaryota; kingdom Metazoa; phylum Arthropoda; class Insecta; order Diptera; family Muscidae; genus Musca; species Musca autumnalis. Next base: position 142,955 of record NW_027411748.1, on the reverse strand, counting down.
AATTTTTAAAAATCCCTTATGGCGCTTATGTTTGCTGGTTGGAGCGCACAATAACTCTCGAACAGATCTGCCGATTCGGTCTAAAATTTGGCCATCGTAATATTTTGTATAAATTTAGTTTAAGTCCGAAGGTGAGCCATATCGGTCCATTCTTTTAGGAACATGTCCCACAAAAGTTGGAAAATATTCGGAGAATTTGTGCCCACGATAACGCCTGAAGGCAGTAACGAATTTGGTCCATACATTATACATCGTTATATATCTACGAGATATAGATCAGGCTTGAATATTGACTATATATGCCAACTCCTTCAGGTACCTCCCACAAAAACGTCCAAACCTAGGATCTTATAATATTTGGCCAAGTGAAGTTTTATTTCAGGAATCGGTCTTCTCTTTAGGGTACCTCCCCCACAAAAGTTCAACATATTTCTTTAAGTGCAGTTTAGGATCAGTTTGAAGAACCTTTGGGAAATTATACCGATGGCATTCTTTGTGGTCCTGTTTAAGCGATTTTATGTTTTTCGGGGGCAAGTTCATATTTCTTGACAGCGTGGCCCAAAACCTCTAAGTTTAACGGTGACCAACTTAAATGCGTGGTGGGCACAAAATCTATAAAAAGGAATGAATCCCAAAATAAGATCCGCTTCCAAAATGAACTATATCGATCCATTTCTTCAAGTACATCTTCCGCAACACCTTAGAGCTTGAAACCAAATATATTTTTTGTCCGCAAATTGCAAAAAGGGCTACAAAATCCGTAGGCACAGGCTGAGAGTATATCTCCCCCTGCAAACATTTTCTATCACCTACGAATAATTCGTTCGATTAATTTGTCGCAGACGATATCGCCTAAAAATCTTCCGCGTATCACCAACTTAAAGTAAGTGTTTATGCAATGCGAATCACGACCAAGATTCGGTGACGAATCACATAGAAGATCTTAAGAAGAAGAAAATATAAAGAAAAACTTAAAGGAAATTTATTAGATTTTTATATAATTTTTAATTATTCCTTATGTTGTTTGTAGTGATTGTGTATTGGTTCCATTTACTTCAAAGACATAGAACTGTAAAGACTGGAAAAGATGCATAATGCACAAATGTTTATGAAACAAAGTATATAAACATTTTACCAACAACAGGGGTATGTTAGTGATAAAAACGCATTAAAGCGCAATTCGGCTTATACAAATTGTAGGAAAGCAAAAAATTTGGACTCAGGATTGTATTCCATAGCATTTTCCAGTTCATTGAATATGAATTAAGCGGTTAAAAACGCCTGAAGTTATATACTACTTAACAGAATGTTGTTATGATATCGTAACAACAGAGCTTAACTCCATCTATTGACAAATGTTAACAATTGAGTTTTCCAATAATTTAGCATTTACGGTTCGTAGTTATCAAAAAAAACATCTCCGCCAAAGGTTGTGGTCATATGAGTTTTGCGCTAATATTTCGATGAGCAAGAAACATGTTGCAACTTTCAGTAAATACTTATCATTCCAATTGCAAAACCCTTTAAATATGAGTTCACGACACTTAAAGTATGTTAAATGCCGTCTGCAATTTTCCAGATAAGAAACAGAAGAATATTTCCTTTAAATTGAAATTGAAACTAATTGAAAGAACAACAGACTAAACCTCGAAGTCATACTTTGAGTCTGAGTAAAGCAAAACCACAATGGCATCTACTGCATATAGTGGTGTGACGCAGTCAACAACAGAACTATTAGTGGAGGGAAAATATTGTTCTTAGATAATGAAAAAAATGACTTGGTTGTAAAAAATATCAACTCTTTGTTGCACATATTACACAAATTGCAATGCAAAGAGATTGGTTGTGTAGAAAAAGGCAATTCTGTGTACTATACCATTGTCTTCATTGCAATAAATGTGTATGCGGTTGATTTGTTTTCTGGAATACCTTTAACCCGAATCCGTGTATACTATAAACTAGCGGTGTGTGAAATCGTGATAGAGATTGTTTAATGGAGAAGAGAAATTAAATTACAGTTTTCTGAATGTTTCACAATATTATTATATTTTGAATGCTTTCTAAAATCTTTCACAAAGCAAATTACTAAAGCAAATAATTAATTAAACATAAGCAAATATCTATGGGGTTACCTGAGTGAAATCGGACACATTTTCAAAATGAGGTTATTGATTTCCTTTATTGATATAAACTATATGCAAAAACTAAAAACTATATGCAAAGAAATACTCAAAACGTCTTTAACAGTGGTTCAAGTAGAAAAAATCTGTTTTTGTATTTTTTATCAGCTATCTAATAAAAAATATAAAAAAATGCACAGTGGGCTGGGATGCAATTTTCGCGATTAAATATTTAAATTTTTATCAATGATTGTACTCTTCGATTTTCTTTGTATGAAAGTACTGTTCATTACAGAAATTGGAAGTTCTATTCGATTCGAAAAACTACTTTTTTTCTTAATTTTTTTAAAATTTGTCAATACAGTTCTTCCTTTATACTAGTGTCAAACATTTGTTATTTTACAAAAAAAAAAAAAAAAAAAAAAAACAATGGGGTAAATAATAATTTTCGGCCCTAAAAAGTATATATGTATATTCTTGATCCGGGTAAAATTCTAAATCGACCTATGCATGTCCGTTCGTCCGTCTGTGGTAATCACTCTAGCATCCACAAAAACGGAGATAGAAAGCTGCAATTTTGGGAAGATGCGTCTTTTGTTTGCAGACAGGTCAAGCTCGATGATGGGCTATGTCGGTCCACATTTTGTTATAGCCTCCATATAACGGTATCCCCCGATTTCCGGTATTTTGACGTTTTTAGCTACATTTTCAGACCGAATTGGCTAAATTTTGACATTTAGGGTTCCCAAGTGTCAAGAAATTTATATAATAAAACTTGTGGACATAGGTCCATGTTTTGGAATAACCCCTATATAACGATACCGCCCGATTTCAGGCATTTTGACGTTTTTAGTCACATTTTTAGGCCGAAGTGACCATCATTTGGCATTTAGTATTCCTAGTGACCACAAACCTTATACTCCAATGATGTTGGACATTAGTCTGTGTTTCGGCACAGCCCCCATATAATGGTACCTCCCGATTTTCGGTATTTCGAGGATTTTAGATACAATTTTCAACCGAACTATCTGTACTTTGACATTTGAGGTTCTCTGTGGTCACGAAACTTCCCACCAAATATCATCAACATAGGTCCATGTTTTGGTACAGTCCCCATTAACGGTACCTCCGATTTTCGGTATTTTGAGGATTTTTGCTAAAATGTTAAACCGAACGAGCTGTAATTTTGCATTTGAAGTTCTCAGTGGTCACGAAACTTCTTAACTAAAAATCGTCAACATATGTCCATGTTTTGATATAGATCCCATAAAACGGTTCCTACCTTTTTTCGGTATTTTAACGATTTTCGCGCTAAAATTTTAAGCCGAACTAACATTTGAGGATCTCAGTGGTCACGAAACTTCCTCACTAAAAATCGTCAATATAGGTTTGGTTTAGTCCTTTTTTCGCTAAGTTTACCTCACGATTTTCGGTATTCTTGTTTATCCGAACTACCCGGTTCCTTGCAGTTACAGAACTGTTCCATCAACAATTGTCAAGATAGGACTACACTTTGACATTACCCCACAGGTGATACCTTTCACCTGTAGAGGAATTCTGTAACTCGTTTTTTGAGTTACCGACAAAAATCGGTATCATTAAAATGCTTATAATTTCGGTAATTAACGAAAATCTTCAGTAAGTTAATAACCAAAATAAAGTTGTCGCTAAGTCCTACCTACTATCAGCAGTATTGACAACTTTTATTGATACTTTTCATTCATAGTTTTGCGTTTTATTTTTACCGATATTTGTCGGTAACTCAAAAAATGAGTTACAGAATTCCACTACTGGTTAAACACATTTCTTAGATTAGATACTTTAGGCATTTGGGGCATCCGTGGTAGAAAAATGTTTGCATCTATAGTTGCGGACAGGAAAGGAAACTAATTATTTCATTAAATTAAGAATATTTTATTGGGGAGGGTATAAAAAGTTCGGCCCGCCGAACTTAACGATTTTTTAGTTGTTTAACATTTGTTTTGTTGTTTTATTTAGGAATTTATCTTAATCATCTTAAAAACAGCGTCATCTTCGATTTTGAAAATGGTTTAGCAATTAGGGTATTTGCATTCGAGGGTATTACCGAATTAAGTTTTTTGGTGGCCGCGATAGGTTTAGTGAATGCATATTTCAAATTCGAAGCTCAAAAGTGTTGAGGAGGATGTACTTGAAGAAATGGACCGACATAGTTCATTTTGGAAATGGATCTTATTATGGTATTTATTCCTTTTTATAGATTTTGTGCCTACCAGTCATTTCAGTTGGTCACCGTATAACTTTGAGGTTTTGGGCCACGATGTCAAGAAGCATGGACTTGCCCACGATAAACATAAAATCGCTTAAACAGGGCCACAAAGAATAGCATCGGTATAATGTTCTTCGAACAGACCCTAAACTGCGCTCAAACAAAAATGTTGAAATTTTGTAGGGGAGGTACCCTAAGGAGAAGACCGACTTCTGAAGTGAAACTACATTGGGCAAAATATTAAAAGATCAAAGGTTTGGACGGTTGCTCCGTTCAGCAGATATAGCGCGTACTATTATAGTAACATTTTGTAACTTTTGGAGGGTGGGAGAGGTACCGAAAGATGCGCACTAATAGTGCCTATCTTCAAACTTAAACTTAATTTGGACTAAATATTACGAAGCCCAAATTTTTTACCGAATAGGCTGATCCGTTCGAGAGTTATCGTTCGCATAGTGCCATAGGGATTTTTACAGCTTTCGAAAGAAGGCCTTAAATTGCCGAAGTTGTGGACCTATAGAGTCCATATTAGAACCACATCTATGCCATGTAGAAATTTCACGATGTGCAAAGTATGGACAAAATTGTCTTAAATGTAATACTGACGAGAAATAATTTGTAAGTACCGATTGTTCTTATTACTTAAGAAACAGATAATGTAAAATACGAAAACTAATTATTGTATGTATATTTATGTCGTTGCCAGATCAATAAAAACTTATCCATGAAGAAATTGGAAAAACGCAACGAAACGTTGGATAGAATAATGAAATAAGTCATTTTTACTTTTTTCATTGACAATAAAAGGACATTATAGCCCGATAAGACTGAATTCTTAAAATATTAGTAAAAAGATCCAAAGGTCGATAAAAACTTCAGAAAATGAACTTAAACTAAGTTAGGACAAAATATTACATATCCAAATTTTCGACCAAAACGGCTTATCCGTTCGAGAGTTATCGTGCGCACCAGCCAGACACAGAAGGACGGACATTACTAAATCGACTCCAAATTGTCTGAAACGGATTTCGTCCAAACATTCTTGGTGTCTAAAACCATTATTTCGATGAGGCAAATTTTGCCCGTAAGAAAGTGTATATGGTAATATTCAAAAAAGTTTTACAATCGTTGAAGTTGAGGTTCACCATTAAATAATTCGCGAACTGTTAATATATTTTATAAAATATGAATACATTTTTATATATTGAAGTGTTTTAGCTACGATCTCATAATATGGACCATAACAAATAATTTTCGTGGAAGCTGCGCTGGTGGTAATATAAAAAAATGGGAAAAATGTGTTGAAGTTTACAAGTTTTTTTGTGTTCTTTCTTGATTTCTGGCCAAACCACGGAAAATTCAAACCTGTGCTCAAAGAAAGAACTAAAGAATACCCCTTAGGCAATATGGTTCTAGTGTATGACTTTTCGATATATACACTGCATCCCCCTAAAATCGATGCTGACATTTTGAAGTTTTGATTTCAGTGTTTTTCGAATTTTTTTTTTTATAATTAGAGGGTGCAACTAGATAATAACTAAAAACTAGTTATAGGATTGTAAAACTCGCGATTCCACGTCGTTCGATGTCTATCTCATGAGTGTGCTCCGTGCAGCTTCCTAGTAATAGGAGTCCAAAGGCGAAAATTTGGTGCGTAAATTTTCTGAAAAAACCTATTTTTTGGCTTTAAAATTTACAACTGTCGTACAGGTACCCCGCGTGATTTTAGTTTTTTTACGTGCCGGATCTAATAAGCCCTTCCGCGTTCGAATCCATCCACTAAAACGCCGGATATAGATACCTTGAAAGTAGGAAAATCTGCAAAATTATATTTTGACAATTCCGCGAATTGAACCGCGATTTTTTTCGTATTTTTACATAAATGTAATCCTTTATGCGCGATTATAATATTTGCCAAAAAGGTGTGTCACAAATTATAAAGGGTCGGGAGTAATATCCCTATTTATCCCAAAATAGAATGTGGTGGCACATTCGCAGTTCCTGACGAATCTGTCTAAAATAATTTATATTGACGTATTTTTAATAGGCGGCCATTGAAATCGGATGCACCTTATAGTCATATGCACATCGCGTAATTTTTGCCCACTTGAAGGTTTTTTGAATAGTAAGATGCAACTGATGGCACACATTGGCCGCTGAATGAAACAAGCATATTGATAGACATGGACTCCCTGTATCCGAAAAGCACATGCACCTCAACTGATTTAAACGGATTCGCGAATTATACGGTTTTTATACCCTCCACCATAGGATGGGGGTATATTAAGTTTGTCACTACGTTTGTAACTACTCGAAATAATCACTGTAGACCCCACAAAGTATATATATTCTTGATCAGCGTGCAATTCTACATCGATATAGCCATGTCCGTCCGTCTGTCCGTCTGTCTGTCTGTCCGTCTGTCCGTCTGTGGAAATCACTCTAGCGTCCGAACGGATTGACGTAGGTTGATGAAATTTTGGGAAAATATGTTATATTTACGTAGCACTTTTGGTATTGAAAGCGGGCTATGTCGGTCCACGCTTTCGTATAGCCCCCATACAAAATGACGCGTGACGCGTCGTGGTTTTAAGGAATTTTTATGATATTTGGCCCATTTTACCTCCGAATTGGTTGTAATTTGGTACTTTGTGTCTCCAGAGGCCAAAAAATATTCCTACCAAAGTTGGGTTATATAGGTCCACGTGTTGGTATAGCCCCCATATAAGGCCCCATATAAAGTACGCGTCATTTTAATATATTTTGAATGTATCAGACCCATTTGACCACAGAATTGGTTGTAATTTGGTATTTTGTGTCTTCAAAGGCCAGAAAAACTTTCCTACCAAAGTTGGGTTATATAGGTCCACGTTTTGGTATAGTCCCCACATAAGGCCCCTTATAAAGTACGCGTCATTTTAATATATTTTGAATGTATTAGACCCATTTGACCAAAGAATCGGTTGTAACTTTGTATTTTGTGTCTTCAGAGGCCAGAAAACATTCCTACCAAAGTTGGGTTATATAGGTCCGCGTTTTGGTATAGCCCCCATATAAGGCCCCATATAAAGTACGCGTCATTTTAATATATTTTAAATGTATTAGACCCATTTGACCACAGAATTGGTTGTAATTTGGTATTTTGTGTCTTCAGAGGCCAGAAAACATTCCTACCAAAGTTGGGTTATATAGGTCCACGATTTGGTATAGCCCCCACATAAGGTCCCTTATAAAGTTCGCGTCATTTTAATATATTTTGAATGTATTAGGCCCATTTGACCAAAGAATCGGTTGTAACTTTGTATTTTATGTTTCCAGAGGCTAAGAAACATTTCTACCATAAAATGTTTATATAGGTTCACGTGTTGATATAGCCCCCATAATACGATATCTCCCGATTTTCGATATTTTGAACGTTTTAGCCTCATTATCACACCGATATGGCTGAAATTTGGTACTTAGTCTTCTTTAGGCGTATAAAACTTTTCCACAGAAATTTGTAGGTATAGGTCCACGCCATCATATAGCCCCCATAGAACGGTACCTTCCGAATTTCGGTATTTTGAAGGTTGTGGCCACATTAATCCACCGAAATGGCTGAAATTTGTGGTGGAGGGTATAAAAAGTTCGGCCCGGCCGAACTTAACGCTTTTCTTACTTGTTGTAATTAATCCTAGTTTAATAAAAATAAATTCAAGAAAATCAAAGTGTAAAGCATTGATAAAAATTGATTTTAAATATTAAATCGTGAAAGTAATAATCAAGCCCGCAGTGCAACATTGTTTTCTATTTTTAATTAGATAGCTGATAAAAAATAAAAAATAAAAATTTCTATTTCGACAATTACACTGTGACACAAAATGGAACTCAAAGTCTGGGGGGTGGAAAATTTATTTTGGATATAAAAGCCATTGATGGGTATACTAAGAACCCAAAAGGAATTTTTCGCCATAGGTCAAGTTTCTGAGATATCGCGCGATTAAATTTTTGATTTTTCCCCTATAATACTTGGGAAAATAGCGTTATTGTAGCTTCATTTTCAGGTGAGATGTCTTCAGTCAAATCGATTGGCGAATCTTTTTCTAGAACATTTCATTCTTCTAACTCAATGCTTTTCATGTCATTTTCGTCCTTTATTGCTTGAACCGTAGTGAAAGTACCACAAGATGAGATTTTTCAGCATCCACATATGCTACAAAAATTTTGCTCAGAAGATTTTAGGTACGGTTCTCTTTGACAACTAATCGATTTTGTCCCGTTTTCATTGTCCTTTTTGACATTTAATCGGTTTTGGTTGGGTATTTATTGGTATGTAGACATAACCATTGGTTATTGCTTATATAGACATCTGGGGTGCTTCTGTAATATTTACCTCAAATAGCTATTGTAACGATGAACACGTTAATAACTTGTGGGATACATCCGGTTATCTCAATTTCGGAAACGGATATTCCGACATTAAAACCGATTTCTGAACCGGTTTTAAGTAACCGATTAAACTTATATGTATACCGTTTAAAAAGCTTATAGAGTTGTAAATTAATTCGCTTCTGAAAACTTTGTTAGTTGCACTTCTATAACAAAAAACCGTTTTCTTAAACCGTTTTTAAGGAAAACTTTGCCGACAGAGATATACCCTCAGCCTGTGTATATTGAAACAATTTTTTCCCAAAATAAGTATGTATTTACGGGGTTTTAAAAATGTTGGGCGTTTGAACAGACAAAAATGTTGATTAGGATTAATCGCGCGATATCTCAGAAACTTGACCTATAGCGAAAATTTCCTTTTGGGTTCTTAGTATACCGATCAAGGGCTGTCACATCCAAAATAAATTTTTCACCCCCCAAAAATGCTGCTGCACAGTGTTATTAAAGAATTTATGTTTATTTCTTTGCATATAGTTTTCACAGAATTCTACTTGTTGAAGGTTCCAGAGATATCCGTTAGTCAAAAAATCTGAAAATGTAAAAATGTTTCGCTGATGAGCAATATAACCGCAGCAAAAAAAAAAAGGAAATTAAAAACAACTTTTTGAGAAATTGACCGATTTCACTCCAAAACACCCTATATATAGATGATTGAATTTTTTGCTTTAACTTTAAATCTGGTGCTCACAAAGTCTAACATAATCATTTGTTATTGTAACCAAACTTCCGATTCGGTGTTCTCCACTATTCCCACTGAGACTTACAGGGTGTTTTTGTAAAATGCTTGCCTGTCACACGAACCGTTCGTACTAAAACGTATACGTTCAAAATTTGGTTCTTGTAAAATTTTACGAACCATTCGTTTTTATCTGAAAGCTTTCGTCTATTTCGTAAAAGCTTTTATATTTCAGGGTTTCCATGATATTTATTTTGTGAATTTTGCATAGGCATCTGCACGTAAAATGTGTTACTTGATGGCAACCCCGATAAACAGATGAAAAACAAAAAATAAGAAAAAAATGTAATCAAATTCGTCCAAAAATAATTGTGATAATATGAAGAAACGGATGTATATATACGCGTGTGCTTCTATGGAAATAAATAAAATTGCATTCCTTTCCAGTTTTCGTGTGTTTTGTGCCATTTATTACTCAAATTATTTAAATTTCATTCAAAACGATGGGTCTTTTCCATTCGTTTATTTTTGACGTATTCGTTCGTCTGATTTTGTTACGAAAACCAAAAAAAACCAAAATAAAAAGCTTTCATTTGTTTGTCACACGAATACAAACGTCAACCGCTATGAAAACCAAATTGTGTCTTCGTTCATGAAATCGACGAACGAATGGGCAAAAACTTTTTACAAAAATACGCTGTTAGCGCCCATACAAATTGGAAAATGCACACCTAATAAACATATCTAAAATTTAATTGTGCCTAAAACTCAAATCCCATGTTGACAATGTTCCCTTCACTATTCATTAATGCTCACATGGGGAAACATGGCAGGCAAAAGGATATTCATTTCCATTAATTATCTACAGATTCTACAAAATGTGGCCGCATGTAATCAATCTATTGCTTTGAGCGAAAGATTTCATACATATTCTAAACACCTCAAGAGTATCGGTTGCATACAGCGAACACAATTTGTGCATCATTTAGCATATGTACACATTTTTCGTTATCAACTTGCATGATAACATTTTGAAAGCACAATAGGCAGAGTAGACTTTATAATGAGGCTGGCCACCCACACTAATGCCACATAGTGTGCGTGTGTCGTTTGCATTCACATTAATACCCAGCAAAATGTTTGCCTCCAAAGATGCAGTTAAATGATATGTACAAGTGATCTGGATGTGCATCAAATTATGCATTTTCACTGATGATTTTTACAAGAGCGTGACTACTGAAAGATGCACTCCAAAGCACTGCATTTTAACTAACCCTTTGGCACTGCATTTTAACTGACCCTTTGGCATTGCATTTTAACTAACCCTTTTGCACTGCATTTTAACTGACCCTTTGGCATTGCATTTTAACTAACCCTTTGGGGTAGAATAGGAGGCAGTCCAAAGCACGTGTTTGGTACAGGCATTCTGCGGAAATTGTGCAAGCCATTACAAAATATGCCAGAACAAATAAAATGCATTTATTATTTGTGCAAAACAAAAATATTAACAACTTTATTACATTAACACAAATTATGAAAATTCTCCATTGAATTCAATCGCAAACATGCGTGTTTCCTCCGCTTGCATTTGTTTCAAGCTGAACTGTTTTTGCTTCATTTGCTAAATGGGTTGTCTTCCCATCACCAGTTAAGATTTCGACACGTACTCCAACAGCACTCCATTCGGAAATTTTCTTCTGGTGAGTTGCCGGAAAAATGTTCACAAATTAAATATTATTTAAATATTAAATATTATTTAGTTTGTATTAACAAATGTTTGGACATGTTAACACGCTTATCTCTTTTTGGAAAATTAAAGCCGCTGCCTGTAGAGATGTACAATCTGATTTATGTACATATAGGGATCTCTAACAACTGCTAATAAAATGTAGCGAACGGAGTGCCTTTTTCACGACTCCGTTTGGACTGCATCCGGATGCTGTTAAATTGTGAGCCTTTTTTCACGACTCCGTTGAACTGCATCCGGATGTTGTTAAAATGTGACAAGTGGATGTGATTCTTTGGATTGCATCCAAATGCGGTTAAAATGTGAGGACTGGAGTGCCTTTTTCACGACTCCAGTTGAACTGCATCAAAACATGCCGTGACAGAACTAGTCCACATTGCACTACTTCCAATTTATTTTGCTGGGAAGCATTAATGCCCAGCGAAAAGTTTGCCTCCAAAGAGGCAGTTAAATTATATGTACAAGTGATTTGGAAGTGCATCAAATTATGCATTTTCACTCATGATTTTTACAAGGGAGTGACCCCGGAAAGAGGCACTCCATTGCACCGCATTTTAACTGACCCTTTGCCATTGCATTTTAACTGAACCTTTGGCACTGCATTTTAACTGACCCTTTGGCATTGCATTTTAACTGGCCCTTTGGGGGTAGAATAGGAGGCAGTCCAGAGCACGTGTTTTGAATAACAAAATAAAATGCATTTCTTATTTGTGTAAAACAAAAATATTAATAACTTTATTAAATTAACACAAATTATGAAAATTCTCTATTGAATTCAATCGCAAACATGTGTGTTTCCTCCTCTCTTCATTTAATCCGAGCTTAAGTGTTTTTGCTTCATCTGCTAAATGGGTGTGATATTGTCTTCCCATCACCAGTTAAGATTTCGACATGTACTCCAACAGCACTCCATTGGGAAATTTTCTTCTCGTGAGTTACCGGAAAAATGTTCACAAATTAATTATTATTTAGTTTGTATTAACAAATGTTTGGAAATGTTAACACGATTATCTCTTCTTGGAAATGTATTCCGCTGCCTGTAGAGATGTACAAACTGAATTATGTACATGTAGGGATCTCTAACAACTGCTAATAAAATGTAGTGAACGGAGTGCCTTTTTCACGACTCCGTTTGCACTGCATCAGGATGCTGTTAAATTGTGAGGAATTGGAGTGCCTTTTTCACGACTCCGTTTGAACTGCATAAAAACATGCCGTGAAAGAACTAGTCTACATTGCACTACTTCCAATTTATTTTGCTGGGTATCCATGCTCAACTACATTAGCAATATTTCGCTGTGTCAACACAAAAACAAAAAAAAAAATGTAATAACGATTCTCTACTATCTCTAATCCACCACTCCATTCCTTGCTGAAACAAATATCTGCAGTAAAAAGAGCTTTGCCTGCAACTATGGCGGTTGGTTATACGCAATTTGAATTTTTTTTTCGTCGTTGCGTTCATGGTCACCTTCGTCGTCTCAGATGCTGAAAACGGGTGATGCTTGCTTTTAATACGCTTATTTTGTTTACTAAATCCATCTATAGCCAACACGCAATTAGCAACGGATATTTATGTGGCTATTACTGTTCTTTCCCTTTTTAATTAAGCATGGATAATATCAAGGTTGTGTTGAAGGGCCTAGTCGTATATTTCGCCAATGTCTTGTTCGGTGTATACCAAGGTTATATGTTTGAACCTATTTTTGCTACTATTACTTAAAAATATTTGTCATTTTAAAGTATAAGACGCAGATTTAGAATGGTATTACTAAAATATGTAATAAACAATCCAATTGGTTCCGTTATAAGTGACCGTCTATCCAAAATTTTTGTTGGAAAATTTAATTGAATTCGACAAAATACATTAAATCGGGCGGTTCCGTTATATGGGGACTATTCTGAAATGTATTTTCACAATTTTTGATGAATATTTTTGATGAATGACCATTTGGAACCCCAAATGCCAAATTATAATTAATAAGGTCTGAAAATGTAACCAAAAATGTCAAAATGCCTGATATCGGGCGCTACCGTTATACGAGGGGCACTAGAAAACCTTCTGGCCTAGGCACCACGCAGTGTCGCCAAGCGCCATTTAGCTTTTTTTGGAAAGTTTGATAGTTTTTAACCTATGCGTACTGAGGACAATTTCACATACGACCTTGTGTTGGGTTGTTTACAGTGGCCTGATTAAGACTCCACCAAAACATGGTTTTGAACGCTTTTACAGCATCGTCTGGTGACGAAAATCGTTGATCACGCTTTTTTCCTAATGTGCTGGAATCAAATGAAGACAGGACTGTAAGGCGCAGGACACATCAATTCCACAGTTTGTTTGGGCAAACAGGCGCTGGTTTGAATCGAGGTATCAGAGCTCACATTGTCATGATGCAGAACGATTCGTCTTCTATTGTTCGTTTTTGAATTTCGCAGGAGACTTCAGGAAAACAAATTGTAATGTTACACTCAGAATTAACCATACTACATTTCTCAAACCGTATAGTCGCCAAATGGTCGGTTTTGCCGAAGAAGCAGGTTACAATTTGCTTTCAAGGTCTTCTTCCATGAACAACTTTCGTTGGATTTGGCTCGCTTTCGAAGACCTTAACCGTCGATTTCTGTTTTGTTTCGGGCTCCTAACCATAGATCCAAGATTCGTCGTCTGTGACGATCTTATAAACGTCGTTGGAAGCACCGCGATTTTTATACCCTCCCCCATAATATGGAGGGTATAATTAAATTTCTTCCATGAACAACTTTCATTGAATTTGGTTCGCTTTCGAAGATCCAAACCGTCGATTTCTGCTTTGTTTCGGGCTCCTAAGCATAGATCCAAGCATGTGCCGATCTTATAAATGTCGTTTGAAGCACCGCGATTTTTATAGCCTCCCCCATAATATGGAGGGTATAATTAAATTTGCCATTCCGTTTGTAACACATCGGAATATTTATCGCAGACCCTATAAAGTATATATTTTCTTGACCAGGATAAAATTCTAAGTGGATATACCCATGTCTGTTTATCCGTCCGTCTATCTGTTGAAGATAAGATACAGCTCGAATTTTTCAAGATAGAGCTTTGTAATTTGCTATAGAAGTTTCTATTATTTCTAGGATGCTTGGTATTGCAAATGGGCTATATCGGTTTACGTTTTTATAGCCCCCATAGAACGGTACCACATTATTTTCGGTATTATTAAGTTTGTGGCATCAATAATCCACCGAAATCACTGAAATTTGGTATTTGGTTTTCATATGGGGTATTAAACGTTCCATATGAAATGTGTTGGTATAGGTCCACACATTCGAATAGCCCCCCCTAGAACGGTACCTCCCGATTTTCGGAATTTTAAAAGTGTTTGCCTCATTATCACACCGAAATGGCTGAAATTTGGTGTTTAGTTTCGTTGGGGGTATACAACTTTCTCCCAGAACTTTGTCGATATAGGTTGGAGGTAAAAGCCTTTCTGACTGAAATTCGTTGGTATAGGTCCACGTTTCGATATAGCCCCCATAGAACGGTATCCCATCCCATTCCACCGAAAGATTGAAACTTTAAATTGTTTTATTTAACTTGCTTTGGTCCGTTTAGTTCAAATCTGTTAATTTATTTTTAACACAGCTGCAGTTGACCAATCGGACTAAAACTTTGGACACTTTTCAGATTTGGATGACAATACATGAATATGAAATTTACACAAAGATTGGTCCATTTTACAGTGTTTTTACGGTGTTTTACTTAAATTGCATTTCAAATCTGGTAACTCAATTTTGACACAGTTGCAGTTGACCAATCAGACTATAACATTGCACACTTTTCAGATTTGGATGACAATACATGAATTTT
Source organism: Musca autumnalis (assembly GCF_047663935.1). Taxonomy (NCBI): domain Eukaryota; kingdom Metazoa; phylum Arthropoda; class Insecta; order Diptera; family Muscidae; genus Musca; species Musca autumnalis. The sequence goes on along the minus strand of NW_027411748.1, from coordinate 127,886 downwards.
TTTTTTATTTTTAACTGTTCCACAAACATCCCAGATGGATGGGACCGGGGAGACTTCTCTCATATCAATGAGTGCACCCCGATTCATATTAGCTCAATGATATGGGACCTACTGTTTATTGCCGAGTCGGAACGGCGTGTCCTAAGAACACCACTTGTAGAGAAGTTTTACATGGCTGAAATACTCAGGAAATGTCGCCAACATCACTGAGGGGTATTTTGCCACCGTTGAAAATTTGGTGTTGCCTGGCCTGGGAATCGAACCCACGACCTTTAGCGCGCAAGGCGGGTTTGCATACCATTGCACCACGGTGGCACATGAATATGGGGCCAATTTTTCCTACAGCCCCAATATAGCGGTATTTTTGAGGTGTTTTGAGGATTTTATTTTCATTTTTGTCCGAATTAGCTGTCTTTTGGCATTTCCAATGATACAGACATTTCCTGACTAAAAATTGTGAACATAGGTCCACATATAGCGGCACCACCCGATTTCAAGTATTACGAGGAGTTTATCTACATTTTGATGCCGATTTGGTTGACACTTGGCATTTGGAGTCCCCAATGGTACAGAAACTTCTCCACCAAAAATTGTTGATATAAGTCCAGGCTTTGATATAGCCCCCATATAGTGGTACCACCCGATTTCAAGTGTTTTAAGGATTTTATCTTCATTTTTAGCCAGAATTGGGTGAAACGAGGCATTTGGGGTCCCCAATTGTACAGAAACTTCCCCACCAAAAATTATGGACATAAGTCCAGGTTTTGGTATAGCCTTTATATAACGGTACTACACGAGTTCAGGCATTTAAAAGTTTTTATCTAAATTTTCGGCCTAAATTGACTATAATTTGTTCTCAGTGGTCAAAAAATGTATTTACTAAAAAGTTAAAGATAAAATATAATTTAAAACAAGTAAGAAAAGTCTATAGTCGGACGGAGCCGACCATGGGATACCCTATACCACTATCCCTGGACAATCGCTCTCCACGGACCTTCTTGTCAATGATTGAGAAAATTTAATTATCAAATATCAGAGATGTAATGTATAATACTTATGACCAAAACCAAAAAGTTATCTAGTATGACAAAGACATTTTTGTAGGAGGAAAGGAAAATTTAGTTCACGCAAACTAAAATTTAATGAAACCCACTTATGTAGTACTACTACTTCCGTTGTTTAACCGCTACGTTATTGAAATTTTTACCAATTTCACACAAAAGTTTCAGTCCATTTAACCCGCTAAGTACTATCTGATCTCCACGTTGGTTTGTACGCTTCTTCTTCATCATAAACTCAAACTTCGTTTAAAATTTTGCGGGTTATTATTTTGACCTACAGAGCCGCTACAAAATTGGGTAAAATTTTGTTTTTGGTCCATTTCATCCCCTGCACATTTCACGATCATCAGCAAAAACTAATCATTTCTATTCTGGCCCGAACCCAACCTCCTTAAGTTTGTTTACAATTTTTAATGGACGGGCACACATCGCTAAATCGCTTTATCTCGTCGAGATATGAATTTTGGCATACCAAATAAGGGGTCTAGGACGAATATTGCGTGGTGTTACATAAACTTTTGGAGAGACAATATGTAGCATGGGATTAAAATTTGGTTCTCTACACAGAACCCATTATTTGTTAGGCAGTAGGCCCGTTATCTAGCAAACTCTTTATTGCAATTTACATCAGAGGAAAGGTCAGTAGTTTTTTTCCATATGTAGGCTACTTTGCGAAATATATATGTCCTCAAGAAATTAAAATATCGACCAAAAATATTTTTTTTTTATTTTTCATACAAAAGTAATGGTCCATTTCACCCGCTAAAGAATATCAGATCATCATTCAAAATTATAGGCATCTTTTAAGACCTATACTCTTACCCGGTGCAAAATTTCGTGACTATTGATGTATAATTGCGACTTCTAGCGAGTTTTTTATTACACTACAAACAAATAATATATTAGGCTGTAACTCTGTTATCTGATCATGCACACCAACATAATTGGCATCAATTGAAAGGTCAAGCGTTCCACTTTCAAGTATATCTCACTTGTCCGGAATGTCACTTCCAGGAATTAAGATATAAGCTGTATATTAAAAATTTTCACAATTTTCACACAAAAGTTTTGGTCCATGTAACCCTCTAAATATTATCCGATCGCCATCTCAAATTGCAAGCTTCTCCTTTGTGATATACTCTTACCTTATTTAAAATATTGAGACCTACAGAGCCACTAGAAAATTTGATAAATATTATGTTTTTGGTCCATTTCACCCGCTAAATATTTCACGATCATCACCAATAAGAATAGGGATCTATTCTGATCTGAACCCGACCTCCATGCAAAATTTCGTGACGATCGGTCCATAATTCCGGCCTGGAGCGTGTTTACAATTTATAATGGACAGACGGACGGACGGACGGAAGGACGGATGGACACACATCTCAAAATCGCTTTATCTCGTCGAGATATGAAGATTGGTATACCACATTGGGGGTCTCCGACGAATATTTCGCGGTGTTGCATGAATTTTTACCAAAACAAACTTATAATACCCTTTTCCACATTGTGGTATAGGGTATAAAAAGTAAGTTTCAGTGTTTTATTTAGAAATGCACTTAAAACTAGGAAATAATTTGTCGCTTAGCCTCAATAAGTATATTCTTTCTCATGATGGAATCTCTCAAATAAAACGCTTGCATTTAAATTATAAATGGTGACAAAATTAAACGGCAAGCGTTTTATTTCAGAGATTCCATCATGAGAAAGAATATATTTATTGAGGCTAAGCGACAAAGTATTTCCTAGTTTTAAGTGCATTTCTAAATAAAACACTGAAACCTAATTTTTTTTAATTATATTTTATTTATTTAGTCTTCCATTTGGTTATAAAATAATCCAGAATAGGTCAGCGGGTTCCTATATCCCCATAGATACGTGCCTCTTCATTTCCGGTATTTTGAAGGTTTTACCGAAATATGGTGTTTAGTCTTCTTTGAGTCTAAAGACTTTCCGCCAGAAATTTTTAGGTTTAGATCGACGTTTTGTTATAGTCCCATGGAACGGTACCTCCCGGATTTCGGTATTTTACCGAACTTGTTAAAATTTGGTATTTAGTCTTCTTCATAAACGAAAGGAAACTAATTGTTCCATTTTACTTCAATACAACTCGTTGTGTAGGGTAAAGTAACTTGGGCCTGGCCGAACTTAATGCCGTTCTTCTTTGTTTTTTATTCACAAAAGCCTTTTTTTGAGCGATTGACAAATTTTGCTGGATCTGACTAGAAAAATCCATTTTTGCTGCCAGGTGTCCATGCAAAATCAAATGTTAGTTGGTGAAAGGAATGCCCAAGGCTGCCTCTATCTCACGGTATATACTTGGCGATCTTGCATTATCCGTTCACGCAACGCTTAATTTTTTTCTGGTACAACTGCCGTTTTGAAGGACCCTCACGACCATCGTTTATTGGCGACTGTCGCTACGATTGAATTCATTAAACCAGGTTTTCATAGTGCTATAGGATTGTCCTTTACGGGAATACAAAGATTTAATTTCATCGATGCACTATTGCCATGATTATCCACTTCGAAACTTATGACAATTTATCGGACGAAAATGTTCACAAGTAAATTCCATTTTTTTGCAAAGTGATTTTTAAAGTCACTTTAAACAACCCAACACATGGCACAGTGCTCTTGAAACACTTATAAATGTAAGGTGCTTACACCTGGGAAGTTTTTGCGGATTCTGAAACTACAATGTTCATAGATGAGAAAAATCAAAAAGCAAAAAAAAAATCGCCGGAACATGTTGTAGAGAATTTTCACTGCTACCTCATTATCTTTAGTCCCATTTAGATAAGAATCTTCGTTTCCAAGCAAGATCCTGAAACCCTTAAAATGTGAACGTTGAACTCGATGTATTTAAAAACCCCTATTGCGATTTTTTCTTGTTTTTTTGGATTTTTGATCTATAAACACTGCTGTTTCAAAATCCGCAAAAACTTCCCAGGTACGGAGCAAAGAATTTTGTCCAATTTTGTCGAAATATTTTGTCCAAAATTAGTTTATGTTCAAGAGTGGGCCTTATCGGTCAACTCCTTAAGGTACCACCAACATAAATGTTCAATAATTCAACGGTCCTGTTTACAGTCATATTATGTTTTTTGTAGGCAAGCACATGTTTCTTGATATAATGGTTCAAAAGCTCTAAATTATACGGTGGCCAGCCGAAATGGCAAGTGGGTGCGATATCTATGGGGAGGAACGATTCCTTCCTAAATGGACTATATCGGTCCATTCCTTTTCATCCTGAGAGAACTTCCCCATGCATAAAAATTTGCATATGCAAAATTTATGCACTTTACATATTTTCATATGCAACAAATATTTCAGTAATAGGTACAAAAATGTTTGTGCGTGGAATTTTTCTGTTTAAAATTCTCTTCAGACAAGTCAATAAAATAGAGAAATGTATAACCACAGCCACAACCTTCAAAATACCGAAAATCGCGAGGTATCGTTCTTTGGGGCTATATGAAGGCCTCAACCTAAACCGACAAAAATTTTAGGTGGAAAATGTTTTACCCCCAAGGAAGACTTAATACCAAATTTCAGCCATTTCAGCAGGATATTGAGGTTACAACCTTCAAAATACCGAAAATCGGGAGGTACCGTTCTATGAGGGCTAAATGAAGACGTGGACCTATACTGACTTAATACAAAACGAAGACTTAAAGAATGCCGTTTAAGGACTCGTCTCGATTTGTTTAATTTTTTTGCATTTTTTTTGTCCTTGTGGCCTTTGTTACGACAGTACAATTTTTGTGGGGATCAAAGTTCATTCTTCTTGGGAAAATTTCCCAAAATTAAAAAAAAAACCATAGAGACGTTATAAGTATTGAATTTACTTATTTTCTTTGTCGCCGAGACTGAGGGTATACATATCTCCGTCGGCACAGCTGACTGCTACTTTCTAACTTGTCGCAATCATATAAAAGAAATTCCTTTAAAAATAGTGCCCAGGTGTAGTGGAGTAGGGTATCACATGGTCGGCCCTGTCCGAATGTAACCCTCTCTTACTTGTTTATAGATATCTGGGTAACAAACGTCCCCACATTTTTATACCCTATACCACCATGTGGAAAGGGTATTATAAGTTTGTTTTGGTAAAAATGCATGTAACACCACGAAATATTGATCCTAGACCCCCAATGTGGTATACCAAACTACATATCGCGACGAGATAAAGCGATTTTGAGAGATGTGTCCGTCCGTCGGTACATCTGTCCATTATAAATTGTAATCAAACTCCAGGCCGCAATTATGGAACGATCGTCACGAAATTTTGCATGGAGGTCGGGCTTAGACCGGAATAGACTCCTATTTTTATTGGTGATGATCATGATATATTTATCAAAATCATAATTTTATCGCTTAAAATTATCAAAATCATAATTTTTATCGGATTTTGTAGCTGCTCTGTAGGTCGCAATAATAGTCTGATCGCCTCGAAATTTTGAATAAGGTAAGAGTATATGACAAAGAAGAAGCTTGCAATTTGAGTTGGTGATCGGGTAATAGTTAGAGAGTTAAACGGACCAAAACTTTTGTGTGAAAATTTTTAATATACAGCTTATATCTTTATTCCTGGAAGACACATTCTATTGATGCCAATAGTGTTGGTGTACATGATCAGTTAACAGAGCTACAGCCTAATATATTGAGCTATTTGTTTGTAGTGTAATTATAAACACGCTAGAGGTAAGAGTTAAGGTAGAAGAAGGTGCCTAAAATTTTGGATGATGATCTGATATTATTTAGTGGGTGAAATGGACCATTACTTTTGTATGAAAAATAAAAAAAAAATATTTTTGTTCTGTATTTTATTTCCTGACCTTCCCCCTGATGCAAATTGCAATAACGTGTCTGCTAGATAACGGAGAGAACCACATTTTTCCATTCCCACCACATTTTCCCATTTGCATTATTGCAAATTACATGGTGCCCTAGCGTATTAATCGTCCAATTAGATTTTTGTACACACATTGCAGCATAGGTCGCCACCTTTTTTCAAAATGATTCCCCAGGCAGGCAACATCAAATTTTCAACGGTTGCAAAATACCCTTCAGTAATGTTGGCGAAATTTTCAGAGTATTTCAGACATGTAAAATTTCTCTACAAGTGGTGTCTTAGGACTCGGAGATAAGCTGTGGGTCCCATATCATTGAGCGAACGGGGCACACTCACGCATTGATATAAGAGAAGTCTTCCTTTTCCCTTCTAGAATGTTTGTGAAACAATTATTATATTACTATTTAAGCTTTGTGTGATACGGTACCAGAATCCATTATTTCTTACAATAAGTTTATTTGTTTCATAAAGACATTTTGATTTGTGAAAAGCTAATTTTCAGGGGTAAAGGAGTAGGGTATCACATGGTAGTCCCCGTCCGACTATAGCCTTGGCTTATTTGTTTAAGCTTGACGTGATAAGGTGGTAGAATGCACAAAGTTATTTCTTACAATAAGTTTATTTGTTCCAAAAAGGAATTTTGAGTTGCTGAAATCTAATTCCCAGGGGTAGTGGTGTAGGGTATAACACGGTCGGCCCCGTCCGGCTATAGCCTTAGCTTATGTGTTTTACTTAACTGAGTCTTCTCACCCTATTCGAATGTTTATTTTGAGTTGCCATCTAACTTCATTTCTAATATTTGCCACCAAATCTAATTTACTTGGTTATATATGGGACAAATTTATGTTTAATTTCAAATCCCTTTATAAAGAAAATTGAACAATAATTACGTCAGACCTTCGTCCTTTTTTATGTAGAAAAAATAACGTTAACATTACACACAATAAGAATGATCATGGTGTTGTTATTGAATAAGGGCCCCCATAAGTGGCTGACCTTGTCAAGTATTTCCACCTGTCTGGCCGTTTCTCATTTCGTTATTTTGTATTTAATTTGCAGTTCATTTTCACATTTTTAATAGCATTTTTTCGTGAATTGTAACAAGTCCTTTTTTTGTCCGACTAGGATGATACTTGTGTTGGAAGTCACCTTTTTTTGTGAACACAAAATTAATGTCCTTTTTTCTCGATTATAAGAACGTCTAAGAGTCCACATACCACCAGTCACCGCCACCATTCTCGTCAGATACTGTAATAAAGTTTAAAATTAAAAACTTGTCGAATGATAGCACCAAAAAAGAGATGACAATGAAACAGTCAAAGAGGAGCGAGCAGGCATTAAAAATCGTTCTTCTTTTTCTATTTTGCATCGTATTTTCTTTCTGGGGTCATTATCTGCTAAGAGGAAAACCCAACAGAAAAATGAGATGAAAATGTTACGCAAAAATGTTGCTGAATTGTATGTTTCAATGTTCTTCTCTTTCATTTAGTTACTTTTTCTTTTTGCCGTTGTGTCAGCTTCATCTTGTTTTCCATCATGTTCATCTGTAAATGGAATTTTTTTGTTGTACGAATATTTGCAGTTTTTTTCTTGCAGTAGTTTAATAGAGCTTAATTTTCGTGAGAGGCGTTTGTTTCGAAGATAGGTTTTAAGAGGAAAGATTGAGCACATCAAACCTATACACCACCAATTCAATTCGAAACCGATAACTAATCATTCCATTAGAACAGTGGTCAAATTTTAGCGGATATTTCTTAGTTTAAAAATTCTAAAAAATAGTTAAAATTATTAAACCGCCCTCGTTGTTTTCGGTAGTAATACGTAAGCATTTTTTATTTACCATTTAAGCATATTGACAATGTTTCATCAGCGTTCACAACCTCCAAGTGCGAGCATTTACATTTAATTTGTATTTAGTTAAGTATTTTTAATCGGATTCCCTCAAAAGTGTGTAATTATATTTTGCTTTGTTGTTAACTTTTGGAATATTAACTTAATTGCATTTTATATTTTTGTTATTTAGCAGTATATGCTAAATTGTCTAACACAATATGCGGTAGCAACTTTTTTTAGTCCTATAAGTGAAAGAGCATACATTAATTAGGATTACTCTGTTATTTTTGAAATGAGATTGCCAAATTTGTCCCTGTGTCATCCTCTTCGTATGAGGCTGATAGACTTTGCAGCTGCAAAAAACATGGTAGTTAGCAGTACCAGATTTAATCATCTCGATATTCATAAGGGCACCTGGCTGTCTCCAGATCAGAAAACAAGAAACCAAATTGATCATGTTGTGATAGATGGAAGACATTCATCGAGCGTGTTGGATGTACGATCGTTCCGAGGCGCAAACATTGATTCGGACCACTACCTTGTTGCAGCAAAGGTACGCACCCGCTTAAACGTAGTAAACAAAGTACGAACAGACACAACACGAAAGTTAGACATCGGTAAGCTGCAATCACAACAGATAGCCACAGCATATTCCACTCAACTAGCCCAATTGCTTAATCAAAGCACTCCTCATCCCGATAACATATCAGCGCAATGGCAAAACATTGCCCACTCCATGCAAACAGCCGCAAAATCCATACTTGGATACCAGAGACCTCCACCAAGGAATCCATGGTATGATGAGGAGTGTCGTGCTGCCACCGAAGAGAAAAATGCGGCATATAAGGCTACTTTACAATCCGTAGCAACGCGTAGCGCACGAGAGAGATACAGGGAGAAAAGGAGAGAGGAGAAACGTCTTTTCCGCAGGAAAAAGAGAGAGATGGAAAAGCGGGAGTGTGAAAAAATCGAGATGTACAGGAGCCAGAATGAAGTCCGAAAATTCTACCAAAGAGTCAAGCATCAAACTGATGGCTTTGGTACAGGCACATCCTCCTGTAGAGACCAGCAAGGTAATTTAGTAACTGATACAGATAGTGTACTCAGGATATGGAAAGAACATTTTTCAAATCTGTTGGTATCCAATAGCAGCGAAGACGACGAAGATACCACAATCCCAATCCCAGAAGATGGTATTGAATGTATACCGCCCAGCCAAGATGAGGTAAAGACAGCAATAAATCGGCTGAACAATAATAAGGCAGCAGGGGCCGATGGCTTACCAGCCGAGCTGTTCAAAACCGGAGGCGACACGCTGATAAGGTGTATTCATCAGCTAGTTAGCACCATCTGGCAGGAAGAACGAGTACCCGACGATTGGAACCTGAGTATCCTGTGCCCCGTCCACAAGAAGGGAGATAAGACTGTATGCTCTAACTATAGGGGCATAAGTCTACTCCCTATTGCCTACAAGATCGTGTCAGTGATATTGTGCGAACGACTAAAGCCTATGGTCAACGAGATAATTGGACCATACCAATGCGGCTTTAGACCTGGCAAGTCCACCATTGACCAGATATTTACCCTGCGGCAAATCCTGGAGAAGACCCAAGAGATGCAGATCGACACCTACCACCTTTTTGTCGATTATAAAGCAGCCTTCGACAGCCCGCTGCGTTCAAAGGTATTCCAAGCCATGTCTGAATTTGGTATTCCCGCAAAGCTCATCCGGCTTTGTAAAATGACTTTAACTGACACGAGGTCCTCAGTTAAAGTAGGAAAGAACCTCTCAGAAGAGTTTGGTACCAAAAGAGGTTTCAGACAAGGAGACAGCCTTTCGTGTGACCTCTTCAACATCCTGCTAGAAAAGGTTATACGAGAGGCAAACGTCAAAAGAAGTGGCACAATCTACACCAATAGTCACATGTTACTTGCTTATGCTGATGATATAGACATCATGGGCCGATCAGTAAAAGAAGTAACTGATACCTTTATAAAGGTCGAAGGAGAATCTGCTAAAGTGGGTCGGGCGGTAAACGGTGAGAAGACCAAGTTGATGGTGTCGACGCTCAATGCGTCCATTGAGCTCGGGCCGACTGTGGAAGTTGGTTCCTATAATATTGAGGTAGTAAAAGACTTCGTCTACCTCGGCACCTCCGTAAACACAACAAACGACATCAGTTGTGAAATAAAAAGGAAGAATTGTATTGGCCAACAGATGCTACTTTGGATTAAGTAAGCAGTTTAAAAACAAAGCCACATCTCGTCATGTATGGTTCCGAAGCCTGGGTACTTGCGCAAGCAGACATGGCAGTGCTTGGTGTGTTTGAGAGAAAATTTCTTCGAAAGATCTACGGACCAATCTGCGTTGACGGTGAATATCGGCGTCGCATGAACCACGAGCTGTATCTGCTTTACGACATCAATATAGTTAAACGGATCGAGATGCAGCGATTCCGTTGGCTAGGCCATATCATAAGAATGAGCGATGATGAACCCGCTAAAAAGGCGTATGAATACATGCCACATGGCGGTGCACGCAGAATTGGCAGGCCAAGGAATAGATGGCGCAAACAAGTGGATGATGAGTGCAAAGCAACAAATAGAGAGGAATGGAGATCTCTTCTTAGTTCGGCCTATAGAACAAATGTTCTGTAATGGGCCAGCTAAGTAAGTAAGTAAGTCATCCTCTTCGTAAACACTTATATCTTTCTTCGCAAATTACTAATTTATTGGTACATGACTATGAATCGGACCACCGGGACAATTGAGCTTGATCACGTTCATTTTACAATTTCGGTAAGATAAATATACAACTTTATAGAAGACAAGTAAAAAGTCGTTAAGTTCGGCCGGGCCGAACTTTTTATATGGAATAATTAGGGTCCTTTCACAATTTTTGGTGGAACAACTTTTCGACAATGGATAGACGCCTACTGCCTCCCACTATTGCTTAAATTACACTGTGAACACAAATGTTGGGGCAGAGATAATTCCTTTTGGAGATGAAAGCCATTTGTGTGTGTATATTAAAAACCCCGAAGGACAGATGCGCCGTGAGTCGAAATTTCGTGTTATGGCGTGATGAAGTTTTTGCAAGAGACCCTGTAAGCCATCATGAATTAGCATTATATCTTTGTTTGTTGTTTTTGTAGAGCACTTAAGCAACGGTGAACAAAGATATAACGCTAATTCCTGATGGCCCACTGGGTCTCTAACAAAAATTTCATCACGCCATAACGCGGAAGTTCGACTCACGGCGGATCTGTCCTTCGGGGTCCATTATATACTCACCAAGGACTTTCTTCCCCAAGAGGAATTTTTCCGTGCCCCAGACATTCACCTCCATTTTGTTGCACAGTGTTATCTAATCTAATCTAGAAAAATGTGTTCAGCTAGGTGAAAGGTACCACCTACGGGGCTATATCAAAGAGTCAACCTATCTTTAAATTTTTTGCGGAAAAGTTTTATAGCTGCAGGGAACTTCAAAAGTCAAATTGAGGGTAGTTTCATCAAAACAATGTAGACCCTCAAAAATGGACCCATGTTGACGAATTTTAGTGATGAAATCTCGTGACCACTGAAAATTCCCGAAAATCGGGAGGTACAGTTATATGGGGGGATATACCATAACATGGACCTATATTGACGAATTTTTTTGAATAGACAAAATTGTAGCTAAAATTCTCAAAATACCGATCATTACAGCTAGTTCGGTTAAAAATTGCAGCTAAAATTCTCAAAATACCGAAAATCGGGAGATACCGTTATATGGGGGCTATACCAAAACATGGACCTATGTTGACGATGTTTCGCTGGACATGTTTTATGACCACTGAGAACTTCAAATGTCAAATTACCGCTATTTCGGTTAAAAACTGTAGCTAAAATTCTCAAAATTCCGATCATTACAGCTAGTTCGGTTAAAAATTGCAGCTAAAATTCTCCAAATACCGAAAATCGGGAGGTACCGATATATGGGGGCTATACCAAAACATGGACAAACATGGACCTATGTTTGGTGGAGATGATTAATGACCACTGAGAACCTCAAATGGCAAATTACAGCTAGTTCGGTTAAAAATTTTAGCTAAAATTTTCAAAATACCGAAAATCGGGAGGTACCGATATATGGGGGCTATACCAAAACATGGACCTATGTTGACGATGTTTGGTGGAGATGTTTAATGACCACTGAGAACCTCAAATGTCAAATTACAGCTAGTTCGGTTAAAAATTTTAACTAAAATGCTCAAAATACCGAAAATCGGGAGGTACGGTTATAAGGGGGCCATACCAAAACATGGACCTATGGTGACGATGTTTGGTGGTGATGTTTAATGACCACTGAGAACCTCAAATGTCAAATTGCAGATAGTTCGGTTACAAATTCTGGCTAAAATTCTCAAAATACCGAAAATCGGGAGGTACCGATATATGGAGGCTATACCAAAACATGGACCTATGTTGACGATGTTTGGTGGAGATGTTTAATGACCACTGAGATCCTCAAATGTCAAATTGCAGATAGTTCGGTTACAAATTGTGGCTAAAATTCTCAAAATTCCGAAAATCGGAAGGTACCGTTATATGGGGGCTATACCAAAACATGGACCTATGTTGACGATGTTTAGTGGAGATATTTCATGACCACTGAGAACCTCAAATGGCATATTACAGCTAGTTCGGTTAAAAATTGTAGCTAAAATTCTCAAAATACCGGCTATACCAAAGAGTGGACCGATATAGCCCATCTTCGAACTTGACCTGGCTATAGCAAAAAGACTCTCGGGTGCAAAATTTCAGCACTCTATCTCAATTATTGCGGACGCCAGAGTGATTACAACAGACGGACAGACGGACATGGCTAGATCGTCTTAGAATTTTATCCTGATCAAGAATATATATACTTTATAGGGTCGCAAATGATTAGTTCGATGTGTTACAAACGGAATGACAAACTTAATATACCTTCCATACTATGGTGGAGGGTATAAAAAGTGTCAGTCGGCTTTGGCGACAGATATATACCCTCAGCCCATGTGAAGTGAAACTTTCACCTACGGACAAAACGAATGTATTTAAGGTATCTTCAGAATTTTGTGGCCCTTTTTATACCCTCCACCATAGGATGGGGGTATATTAAGTTTGTCACTACGTTTGTAACTACTCGAAATAATCATTGTAGACCCTACAAAGTATATATATTCTTGATCAGGGTGCAATTCTACATCGATATAGCCATGTCCGTCCGTCTGTCCGTCTGTCCGTCTGTGGAAATCACTCTAGCATCCGAACGGATTGACGTAGATTGATGAAACTTTGGGAAAATATATTATATGTACGTAGGACTTTTGGTATTGAAAGCGGGCTATGTAGGTCCACGCTTTCGTATAGCCCCCATACAAAATGACGTGTGACGCGTCGTCGTTTTAAGGAATTTTTAAGATATTTGTCCCATTTTACCACCGAATTGGTTGTAATTTGGTACTTTGTGTCTCCAGAGGCCAAAAAACATTCCTACCAAAATTGGGTTATATAGGTCCACGTTTTGGTATAGCCCCCATATAAGGCCCCATATAAAGTACGCGTCATTTTAATATATTTTGAATGTATTAGACCCATTTGACCACAGAATTGGTTGTAATTTGGTACTTTGTGTCTCCAGAGGCCAAAAAACATTTCTACCAAAGTTGAGCTATATAGGTCCAAGTTTTGGTATAGCCCCCATATAAGGCACCATATAAAGTACGCGTCATTTTAATATATTTTGAACGTATTAGACCCATTTGACCACGGAATTGGTTGTAATTTGGTACTTTGTGTCTACAAAGGCCAGAAAACATTCCTACCAAAGGTGGGTTATATAGGTCCACGTTTTGGTATAGCCCCCACATAAGGCCCCTTATAAAGTACGCGTCATTTTAATATATTTTGAATGTATCAGACCCATTTGACCAAAGAATCGGTTGTAACTTTGTATTTGTGTTTCCAGAGGCTAAGAAACATTTCTACCATAAAATGTTTATATAGGTCCACGTGTTGATATAGCCCCCATAATACGATATCTCCCGATTTTCGATATTTTGAAGGTTTTAGCCTCATTATCACACCGAGATGGCTGAAATTTGGTATTTAGTCTTCTTTAGGCTTATAAAACTTTCGCCCAGAAATTTGTAGGTATAGGTCCACGCCATCATATAGCCCCCATAGAATGGTACGTTCCGAATTTCGGTTTTTTGAAGGTTGTGGTCACATTAATCCACCGAAATGGCTGAAACTTGTGGTGGAGGGTATAAAAAGTTCGGCCCGGCCGAACTTAACGCTTTTCTTACTTGTTGGACATTCGAAATTGCCGACAAAAATGTGGATTAGGAATTTACTTCACTAAGACACAAATGTTGAACCTTTGTGGGGGCGGTACCCGTAGAGAGGACCGGTATGAGCCATTTTAGAAGCTAAACTAAATGTTGACAAAATATTAGGAGATCCGAAGTTTGAAACAAATTGGTTGCTCCATTCAAGTGATATCGTCCTAGCATTTTAGTGAAATTTTTTAAATTGGGAAGAAGTACCGGAAATTGTGGACCTGAAACTAAGTTTGGATATAATATGAAGAAGACCAAATGTTGGACCAAATCGGTTGAACAGTTCAAGAGTTATTGCGCTCTCCGAGAGCCACATATGGTGACATAGGGATTTTTTACACCTTTCGGACTGTTTTCCTAAGAAATATGGACTTGCCCCTAAAAAAACGTTTGTCGTCGTAATGGAGGTAGCGAATGCAAATCGCTTCAACAAAAATCAAAGTGATTCCAGAGCAGGTCTTAAAGTGAACTTATCCGAAATTTTGTGTGGGAGGTACAAGAAGGAGTAGACAAATATAGTCCATATTCGAACCTGATTTACATATATCTGGTAGATATATTAGGATGTGCAAAGTATGGATTACATCGATCACTCCCTTCAAGAGTTATCGTGCACAAAATTTTTCGAACATTTTTGAACTCTTGTAGGGGAAGTACTTGAAGGAGTGGACCGAATTTAAACTATGTTTCGACAAAATATTACGAAGGCCAAATTTTATACCGAATCGAATCTTTCAGGCTATTTTCTCAGGAAGTATGGACTTGCTCCTGTTGAAACTTGTACCGTCGTATGGGGGCAATGAATACATGTTATTGCAACAAAAATCAAAGCCATTCGAGGGCAGATCCTAATCTGAACTTATCCAAAATTTTCAGTCCATTTTGGAACCTCATCTAAGTTTAGTAGAAATTTCACAATGTGCAAAGTATGGGTCAAATCGGTTTCTTCCTTCAAGAGTTATCGTGCACACAAATTTCCCCAACATTTTCGAACTTTTGTGGGGACAAAATATTACTAAGGCCAAATGTTGGACCGAATCGGCGCTCCAACCACGTCACGCCGTGTCATAGGGGTTTTTTGCAACTTTCATTCTATTTGCTCAGGAAGTATGGACTTGCCCCTAATGAAACTTGTACCGTCGTATGGGGGGCAAATCAAACAAAAATCAAAGCGATTCGAGAGATGGCCCTAAACTGAAGCTTTCCGAAATTTTGTGTGGGAGGTACCCGAAGGAGTGGACCGATTGAGTCTATATTAAAACCTTATCTAAGTCTGGTACACATTTCAGGATGTGCAAAGTATGGACCAAATCGGCCTTGCCAGGTCTAAAACCGCATTGCTAGGGCCCAATTATTTCGTTGACCATAGCCATTAATAGTTCACACAATATCCGTGACATTATCCTATAAGAAACTATAATTAGAGTACACAGTTAAAACTCCCTTTTTGTGGACGGTGCACAGGACACTCAGGTTCCAAACGATCTTCCTGCCAGATGGTGCTAACTAGCTGATGCATACACATTATAGGCGTGTCGCCTCCGATTTTCTCCTGACGACGTATCGGCTCCTGCTGACGTATTGTTCTTCAGGCGGTTTGTTGCTGTCTTTACAGTATCTTGGGATTGGATCTGTGTCTTCGTCGTATTCGCTAGTATTGGATACCAACAGTTTGAAAAAAAATGTTTTTTCCACTATCTGAATCTGTAAGAGGTAGTTTACACTATCTATCAATGTCATATGTGCTGAAATTTTCCATCGTTATAAATAGTGTGCAATATTGGGGATTTTTCCTTATGTCATTTACTTTTTGCGTCCACACCAGCAAAAATGCAGTGAAATTAGGTCTCCTAATTGCCTGTATGGGTAGATATGGATTGATTTTATTTCGTGTCATATAATATTGATTACGATTCTAAAATGCTTAACTGACGTTATTCAATTATTCGCCAGACTTTATTTCTCTACTAGCATCTACAAGTTAGCACCCATCTTTATTATATTCAGGTTACTCTCTTATGATATAACTCATGGCAACTCAGCTCGCCCACCCGCTAGGCTTCCGTATTTACACTCGCTTGCGTATGCATAGACTGAAGGATGCTAGCTTTATCTGGGAGGTTCTCCAATGTTCAGACGAGTTACAGATGCACATACACACATACTTGTAATAGAGCAGAGGTAATAAATACGAGGGAGTAGAAGTTGTTACAATGAATGACGTCATAATGTAGAAGAATAACTTACTTACATAGTTGGCCCATTACAGAACATTTGCTCCATAAGCCGAACTAAGAAACGATCTCCAATACTCTCTATTTGTTGCTTCGCTTTTTGGAATGCCGCGTCTTTCCATCTCTCTTCCACATGTTCGCTCCATCCATGTGGGACGTATTTATACCCCTTTTTGCGGGTTCATCATCGCTCACTCTTATGATATGGTCTAGCTAACGCAATCGTTGCATCTCGATACGTTCATCTATGCTGATGTTGTTCTATAGCAGATACACCTCGTGGTTCATACGACGTCGATATTCACCGTCAACGCAGATTGGTCTATAGATCTTTCCAAGAATTTTTCTCACAAACACACCAAGCACTGCTTTGTCTGCTTGCGGAAGTACACAGGCTTCGGAACCATACATCAACACGGGTAGTATTAGAGATGGGCGCGTGCCTAAAAAATTAGGCACGAACATGCACGAACACGGACTAAAATTTTTATGCACATTCACGCACAAACACGGCGTTTTTCGAGAAGGCACGAACACGCACACTCACGCACGAAATTACAAAAAAGGAGAAATGTGCTAGGTGCTTTTAAAAAACATTCATATGTACTTCTAATTTTTCTATTTTTATTTAAAAACATTATTTTGTCCAAGTTAGAACTCAAAAGTCTAGTACGCCTTTCGTTTAGAATATTTCCAGATGTGGAAAAAAATCTCTCGCTGGTTGCTGAGCTGACGAGTATAGCCAAAAAATTCCTGGCTATTTGTTTTTAATATTTTAGGCTAGCAAACGCCCGCTACTTCGTATGCGGAAAGGGAACAAAATATATATAAACAATATTTAATAGGGGAATGGTGAATACTGGAGACCTATTTTTATTACCATTTTTTCGATTGTAGTCAGAATTTAGAACAAAAAAAAAAAAATCTGCCGTATCGCATCCCTACACAGCTACCATATTTTTTATTTCGAATTTCCAAAACTACGTATCATATTTCAAATTTCAGATTTGACTCCTGGTTTTACCCCTTCACTAACACAGCATTCCCTTCCAGTACGAATTTCCAAACACTAAACTTTATCTCGCCCCTTCACAACAACAATAACGCACATTCACAATTCAAGGTTCTAGCTTTAACGGTTAGCGAATAGGTCCGTTAAGTTTTCGAAATTCAAAATGGCCATAAAAATCGACGTTTTCGTATATCCCCATACAACGGTACCAATTTTCTTTAAATTTGGACCTTGAATACTCAGAGGATATAAAAGTTTAATTTAAAAATTGGCGTTAACATCAAACCAATGGAACAATATTCAGTACAATTTTTCAAACTCAGAACTTTGTCTCAAATTTTAGAGTGATCTTCATAACAAATATTTTTTCTATTTCGTATTTTTTGTACAAATAGCGTATTTCTAAATTATATAATCCCAGCGTTTTTCCTACACCCAACACCAAATTTAGTACCTTAACTGTTTACACAATACCAAAATGGTTTTGGTACCAACATGTTACCCAACTTTTCGTACACATAGGTAAACGTTTCAAAAATTACTTCCTTATATTCATCATATATCCTAACCCCAATTCACTTTTCCAGCTTTATTTGTTCCCTTGAAACCCATTATAGTACTATTTAGTACTTTTTGTATAAATAAGTACGAATTTTCAAAACCTCCTCCCTACCTCCTCTCTAAACACCAATTGCTAATCTAATACCGAATTTCAAAATTCCAGTTCTACCCTTTACAAAATCACAAATTGTACAAAATTCTATAATTTTGTACCATTTAGCACTTTTCGTACACGATTTTCCAAAATGTACTTTCATATCTCAGCTCTATCCGTTCACCTAAACCCAGATTATAGTACATTGGCACTTTTCCATAAGTACGAATTTCCAAAACTACCTCAATCCTACACTCCAACAGTAATCTGTTCACGCAAATACAAATTGTAGCGAACCGTACCATTTAGTACTGCTTCGTGCATATTAGTACGATTTTTCAAAGCTATCTCCATATCTCAATTTTATATTCCAATAGTAATTTTAATTCCAAATTTCAGGATTCCAGCTCTTCAAATCCAAATCCAAATCATACTAAACTCATTACCATTTAGGACTTTTCGACCTTTGGTACATCTTTCTTACTCTTTCTTTCAAAAGTTTTTTAGACCAAAGATTAGACTAATGAATATACAGACGACGGATTACTCAAATTTTCCGCGGTCAAGTCACTCAAACCCGAAAGCTCAAAAAAATTCGAAGACGATTTTTGGGGAAAAAGACAATATTTTCTTGGATATTTTTGTCTGAGGATATAGTTCCCATCAAAAACTAATCCTATGTAGACTTTTGTCAGAACAATATATTTGTTAAGTTGTATTTTTTGGCATTTTATATTGAGTTTCTTCAATTCATTCATTCAATTCCAACATACTCGGTGAGAGCATTCCGGCGTCAATGCTCATAGTAGTTTTTGTATTTGCTTCTCTTATGAACAAAACAAATGGCAAACAAACATAATCTTTTTTCACTCATACTATGGCCTCTATATAACAAAACGGCAATAAGTACCAGACTACAAAAACAAAGCAAATAATTTCAGGAATATTTTGGTCGGTTTTATATACTTGTTCGATGTTCGTGTTTCGTAAGGTATATTGCACGACTTCTAAAGGGAGACCAAAAATTTAGCACGATCGTGTCACATAGTGCAGATCGTGTTTAGTCGTGTCGTGCAAAACCGTGCCGAACAAAAAAACACGAACACGCACGGCCAAAAATGCATTCCGGCACGACACGCACAAACACGGCGTTTTTCGAGAAGGCACGAACACGCACTACTCACGGCACGACACGCGCCCTCCTCTAGGTAGTATCAGTGTTTTGTAAAACGTTTTTTTTGTTTGACGAAATGTGACTTTGTTTTTAAACTGCTTACTAAGGCCAAAGTAGCTTCCGTTAGCCAATATAATTCTTCTTTTTATTTCACAACTGATGTTGTTTATTATGTTTACGGCGGTGATTCCCTTTCGACTTTTGCAAAGGTATCAATTACTTCCTTTACCGAACGACCCAAGATGTCAATGTCATCGGCATAAGCAAGTAATATATGGCTGTTTGTATATATCGTGCCACTTCTTTTGACCTTCGCATCTCGTATAACCGTTCCCAGCAGAATGTTGAATAAGTCACATGAGAGGCCGTCTCTTTGTCTGAAACGTCTTTTGGTACTAAACTCTGCGGAGAGGTTATTTCCTATTTTAACTGAGGACCGAATATCAGTTAATGCCATTCTACAAAGCCGAATGAGCTTTGCGGAGATACCAAATTCAAACATGGCTTGGAATACATTTGAACGTAGGGTGCTGCATTATAATCGACAACAAGTGGTAGTTGCCGATTTGCAACTCTGAATTTCCCAACTGTTGCGCCAAAGATATTCTCCTTTCCAATTTTGGCATTAAAATCGCCTAGAATAATTTTAATGTCATGGGCAGGGCAACTGTCATAAGTTTATACAAAGCGCTCGTAAAATATATCTTTGATCTGTTCGTCCCTGTCTTCAGTGGGAGCATGAGCGCAAATAAAGCAGATGTTGAAGAATTTTGCTTTTTATCGGGGTGAACCTGGAGACTTGATCTTTTAATCTCCGACCAACTACAAATCCGCAACCAAACGCATGCTTTGTGTCATGACAGCTATAATACAGTGCGTCACCTTTTGGTGTTGCTGTGACGCCTTTCCCAATCTATCGTATTTCCTGTATGGCAGTAATGTCGGCCTTGTACTTTTTAAGTACATCTGCGAATGCGTAGACTGCACCTTCTCTGTAAAGAGTGTGAACATTCCATGTGCAGATTCGCAGATCTTGGTCCTTAAAACGTTTGCGGGGTTCGTCAACTTTAGAGGGGTTTGTTAATCTTTTCTTTCGACGACGCCCAAACCCAAATTTTTAACGTTCTTATAGGCGAACTCGCGGCTCATGTTAGGTTAATACCTTTAACGGGTGTTAAAGGTAGCTCCCCAGGTGACACCACGGTTGTCAGTGTCCACTTGAGATGAAAAAGGGTCCAAGATAAATCCTGGGCTTTGCCATATTAAAGCCGGTCAGGACCGTTCCTTGGTGAGTTTCATCCCCTACGTCACCTACTCGTAATAGAGCAGAGGTAATAAATACAAGGGAGTAGAAGGGGTTCCAATGAATGACGGCACAATGTTCCCAGCTAGTATTTGGAAGATTGGTTTTTCAAAAATCACATTGCGGAGTCTTTTTAGAGTCCTTTTGGTGATTAAAAGTGATTAAAAGTGTCGCTTGTATGACCAGAAAGGAACTCGAAAGTGACTCCCTGTAATGATTAAAAACAGTTCAATTCAAAATACAACAACAAATGTGTAGCAATCACAAATAAATCATTGAGGTGTTTAAAATGTGATAATTTTTTTTTATTTTTTGTCACATTTTGATCATGTGGATATTGAAAAATGGTCCAAACATAAAGGTTTGGTTGTATATAATTCTCATATACACTTTCTACAAAACTTTGATATAAATATCACGTATAATATTATGAATACTGACAAAGACAACACATGTCCGATTTAGTTCAGAAAAGTTCAGCTTAGGACCAGCTCACGAATCGCTTTTATTTTTCTTGTAGCAGCTTGTATTCACTGCCCCCTATACGATGGTGCGAGTTTCATCAGGGGCATGTAAAAAAACTTTCTGACAAAATAGCCTGAAAGTTGCAGAAAAACCCTATGACACCGCGTGTAGTTGTTGGAGCGCAAGATAATTCTCGAACGGATCTGCCGCTTCGGTCCAATATTTGGCCTTGGTAATGTTTTGTCCAAACTTAATTTATATGTCCTAGATGAAAGATTCAATTCAAATGGGCTGAGGGTATATCTTGGTCGCCAAAGCCGTCTGACACTTTTTAACTTGTTTTAACTTTAGTTTAGTGTGTACTTTTGAACTATATTTGAATACGAGACTAATTTGCTAATTATAAGTTTAAATAATTGTATCAAATCCTTCTGTTTTCGATGGTGTTGATAATTCAATTTTAATGTTAACCATTCGTGCGGTTTTGTCTAAACAATTGAAATGTTTGAAGGAATTTACCTTTCAATTAGTCACACAAAACCGCAATAAAGGTTTTATTGCAAGGCGATTACATTTTTGAAAATCATCTAATAATTTGTTCACCTTTAATGGTAAAAGACAACAATTTATTTGACAGCATTTCTCCTGACCAAAGGTCTTTTGTCAACGAATTCGTTTCCATTGAAAAAGGGAATGAATGAATGAATGGTTATTCTATTATGTGTATTTCTTTGTCATATTTCTTTAATGCTGTCTATCGTTTGCTGTTTATTTGTTGTTACGTTATTTTTGTTGTCATTTTAGGGTTTGGGGGTTTTTGGGTAGTTTCCGATTTCAAGACAATGCCAAAATAACGTCCATTTACTTCCTCTAACGGTATCCGGTGCACAAATTACATGAAGACAAACCAACCAATGTTTTTTGTTGTTATTGTTGTTGCCGTTCTGTTCGTGATTGACTTCATTAGGCAAAAAGAAGCCGACGCCACCATTACTGTCATCAACACAACAATTCCTGTCACAGTTACTTAAACTGGTCTTTAAGGGTTGGCAGGAATGGAGAGTTAGCTTCATAATTGCACAGTGGTGTAAGAATGTCAAGGAGAAGCATGATGTGATGGTGAGGTGCGTGGCGTGGGGAAAGAAAGGTACAAGCACATGTTCTGATTAGAATCAGACCTTAAAATTTTGATTGAAGATGATCTCAAATTGAAAACGAAACTCAGGTGAAAATTGAACAGCCCGTGTTATGTATTGTGAGCTTAAATCTGTGGTTTTCGTAGAAAACAGCATTGTGTATGACTATGGATAACCCATGGCCACAAACAAGGCGACCAGGTAAATATTTTATGTTTATGCCTTCCTTCCGAAAACACCGATTTTTGGAAAGAATGATCCAGTTAATCCAGACCCAGCAAAAATTTGGATCCGTTAGTCATTATGTAACCCATTACAAACTAATGTAAACAAAATAACTAATTATATAATTCCCTACTAAATTATGAGTACGGTGGCACAAAGCGTGTGCGTCGGGCTACAAATCAAAGGGTTGTGTGTCCAAAGCTCACCGTCGGCCGGGCACTTTTTGCTAAAAAAAAACACAAAGAACAGCTGGCGGCGCACATGTAAGCGTTTTAAAAAAAACCCTTAATGTTTGTACACGTGCAATAGTGTGTAGTGTGTTCAAATCCATCAAACACCGAAATAAAATAAAATAAAATAAAATAAAATAAAATAAAATAAAATAAAATAAAATAAAATAAAATAAAATAAAATAAAATAAAATAAAATAAAATAAAATAAAATAAAATAAAATAAAATAAAATAAAATAAAATAAAATAAAATAAAATAAAATAAAATAAAATAAAATAGAATAAAATAAAATAAAATAAAATAAAATAAAATAAAATAAAATAAAATAAAATAAAATAAGTAAGTCGTTAAGTCCGGCCCGGCCTTACCCTCCACACCGAGTTGTATTGAAGTAAAATTGAACAATCAGTTTTCTTTCGTTTATGAAGAAGACTAAATACCAATTTCCAGCAATATCGGTAAAACAATGTGGCTAACTTTCAAAATACCGAAATTCGAGAGGTAACATCCTATGGGCTCTATATGAATGCATTGACCTGTACGGAAAATTTTCTGGGGGAAAGTTTCATACTACCAACGAAAACTAAATACCAAATTTCAGCTATTTCGTTGAAAGCTTCAAAATACCGAACATTTGGAGGTACCGTCCTATGGGGGCTATATGAAGGCGTGGACTTTTACCGACAGATTTCATATGGAAAATTTTATACCCCAAATGAAGACTAAATACCAAATTTCAGGCATTTCGGTGGAATATTGAGGCCACAACTTTCAAAATACCGCAAATCGGGAGGCACCCATGGAAAGTTTTATACCCAAAATGAAGACTAAATGCAAAATGTCAACATATTCGGTTGAATATTGAGGCAACAACCTTCAAAATACCGAAAATTTGGAGTTACCGTTCTATGGGGACTATATGAAGGCGTGGACTGTTGCCGACAAATTTCGTATGGAATGTTGTATACCCCAAATTAAGACTAAATACCAAATTTCTACGTAATTTTCCTTTCCATTTCCCCTACCTTTGTACACCAACAAAAGTTTTCGCATGTTAACGCCCAAACAAACACTGTGCCATAGTAGCCCACAATAAAGAAAAGCAAAAAAAAAAACAGCACAAAAACCTCTTAGCCACAAGTAAAACATCCCATTGAACGCCCATTACTTTAATCACTGTCATCATTATCAACCTCATTGATGTTTTTGACTTTTTTGGCTTTTGGTAAGTTTCCCTCCCTTTATTTTGTTATCGACGAGAATGCCATGACCACCTAAATAGACACCGGCTATGAAAGAAAAATTATCTTTAGTATTTTTCTGTTTTGTTTTCGAAGGTAGTTATACCCTACACCACTATGTGGGGAGGGTATTATAAGTTGGTTTTGGCCAAAAAGTTTGTAACGCATCGAAATAATGGTCGTAGACCCATACTTATATATATCAAAATGAATGGCTCGACGAGCTGAGTCGATCTGGCTATGTGTGTCCGTCCGTCAGTCCGTCCGTCCGTCCGTCCGTCCGTCTGTCCATCTAAACCTTGTAATCACGCTACAGGCCGCAATTTTGATCGGATCGTCACGAAATTTTGGATGTTGATGGGGGTCTCGGAGGGGAAGAAGCCTATTGATTTTGGTGATGGTCGGATCATATTTAGGGGTCGGAAAGGGCAAAAAACTTAGGTGGATAAAAAGACAACGTTTTTTTCCAAAGCCAATATCTCAGCTTGTATATGGGGTATACCAAAAGCAAAACCTGACAATGAAAGTAGAAAATATGACCTTTCTAATGATGTAAAGTAGGTGCTCGTAGGTGATCAAACAACGAAGATATCGCAATAGTAGCAAATAAAACCCCAATTTTCATTTTTGCGATTTTAATTATATTGACGAATATCACAGCTTTGGTTGAAAATTTTCCAAAAGCAAAGCCTGACTATGAAAGTGGAAGATCCCGTCTTTACAATGATGCAAACTAGGTCGGCGTAGGTAACCAAATAACGGAGATATCGCAATAGTCGGTATTACATCCCATTTTTCTATTTTTTTGGAAATCACGCTACAGGTCGCAATATTGATCGGATCGTTACGAAAATTTCAGGGTTAATGGGGGTCTTACAGATGAAGAAGCATATTGATTTTGGTGATGGTCGGATAATATTTAGGGGTCGGAATGGGCAAACACTTATTTGGAGAAAAGTCAAGATTTTATTTCAAAGCCAATGTCTCTGTTTCTTTAAGAGGTATATCAAAAGCAAAATCTGGCAAGGAAAGTAGAAAATATCACCTTAACAACGATGTAAATTAGGTTGTTATAGGTGGTCAAATAGCAGAGATATGGTAATAGTCAATAATGCATCCCATTTCCGATTTTTTTGTAATCACGCCACAGGTCGCAATTTTGATCGGATCGTCACGAAAGTTTAGGGGTTAATGGGGGTCCCACAGAGGAAGAACCCTACTGATTTTAATGATGGTCGGATAATATTCAAGGGTCGGAATGGGCAAAAACTTATTTGGAGAAAAGGTCTACGTTTTATTTCAAAGCCAATATCTCTGTTTCTTTAAGAGGTATATCAAAAGCAAAACCTGGCAAGGAAAGTAGAAAATATCACCTTTACAACGATGTAACGAAGGTTGTCGTAGCTGCTCAAACAACAGAGGTATCGCAATAGTCGGTAATGCATCCCATTTTCTGATTTGTTTGTAATCACGCTACAGGTCGCAATTTTAATCGGATCGTCTCGAATTTTTTAGGAGTTGATGCGGGTCCCACATAGGAAGAAGCCTATTGATTTTGGTGATAGCCGGATAAAAATTAGGGGTCGGAATGGGGAAAAACTCATTTGGAGACAAATTCAAAGTTTTATTCTTTGTGAATATATTGGCTTCTAGTAGGGGTATTCCAACGACAAAGCCTATCAATGGAAGAAGAAAATATTACCTTTACATTGGTGTAAAGCAGGTTGGCGAAGGTGGTCAAACAAGGGAGATACCACAATAGTCGGTAATGCATCCAATTCTTCCATTTTTTTTGCAATCAAGCTGCAGGTCGTAATTTTGATCGGATGGTCACGAAATTTTGGTTGCTTATGGGGGTCCCAGAGACAAAGAGGCATATTATTTTTGGTGGTAGTCGGTTTATATTCCCTAAAAGAAATGTTTACCAGTGAAAAGCTTATGCACAGGGGTAGTGGTGTAGGGTATCACATGGTCGGCCCCGTCCCGACTATAGCATTTGCTCACTTGTTTTATTTATTTATTTTTTTTTTAAGTTAACTTTTTCATATCTTTTCTTGCCGCAAGTATAAATTTAAAGTATCATCAATCAAGAATTTTGGTTTTAAAACATTCCACAGGAAGAAGCATTATGTGTGTTTTTCCAATAGGTTTCCCATAGATTTTGGGGTTTCTAAAACTTTTGTTTTGAGATATGCGCCCTGACCAAAATCACTAGCGACCTGCAATCAAAGAAGGAGAAGCAATCCCACTCAAAGGAATCTTCATCAATTATGTGTTTGTGTTCATATATTTTTTTCATCATGCGATATATCCTGGAATGCCTAATCCAAGCTGTGTTGATCCTTGCCGGGATAGAGAAGAAACACGGGTGTTTTCAACGGCGCACAGTGTTGCCGCTTCCATACAAAAGTGGACAAAAATAGAAGGAATTGACCTAGGTTGATGAATTTTTGCACAAGTACTTGTAAGGGCATAGGAATGAAAAATTTCAACTTTGGTTCATATCGGTTCAGATTTGGATATAGCCCCCATATATATCTTTCCCCGATTTTGCTATAACTCGGTCAATTTTGATCGAATAGCCTTCAAATTTAATATGTAATATTTTCTAAGGCCCCTGAGTAGCTCTACCGATTTTCACAAAAATCGGTTCAGATTTGGATATAGCCCCCGTATATATATTTCCCCGATTTTGCTATAACTCGGTAAATTTTGATCAAATAGCCAAATCTGAACCGATTTTTACAAAAATCGATGAACCTATTCAGGGACCTAAGAAAATATTACATATAAAATTTGAAGGCTATTCGATTAAAATTGACGGAGTTATAGCAAAATCGGGGAAAGATATATATGGCGGCTATATCCAAATCTGAACCGATATATCTTAGAAGGTTGCAAGGATAGGCAGAATGTTTTTACACATTTTGATTTGGGAGATATGTCCAATTAACGGAAAACAGGAGCCAAGGTGGCAATAGGTGGCAATCAAAAGATCTGCTCTACTAAATATTAAGAATTTTGAATTTTTTATCAAATTTAAATTTTGATTTCTTGATAACTGTACATTGCCCATGTGCAGTTAATGTCAACTTTTTGTACTAAAACGTTATATTTATAGCCCACTCATCAAATCCCCATCTAAAACTTTTAGTATTATCAACAAAATTTTCAGAAAATGTTATTTTAAATGTCGCCTTATTTTCATATGATTATCGCCTTAGATTACCTGGGAAAAATTTTTCATATTTGAAGAGCTATAACTTCATTATGGATGCACATATCGACAAAATAAAATGATGGTTTTTAGGTTATGGCAGAATCATGGGCGCTCTGAACTTTATATTATACATTTGAATACTGGATTATATAGTAAACACCCTAAGCATATCCGGACTACCATATGAAGATCCTATGACTTCCCCTTATGACGTAATTACAGCTTAAAGTACTCAAAATATGCAATTTTTACAAGGTCCGTCGTATATTTTCTATATTTTTTGATATATACTCACTATAACTATTTCAAAAACGATTTGTATCGAGCATACAACATCTCCTTAATATATTAATGTCGAAAAACCCACAAAAAATATTTGTTTGTATCCGAAAATAACGAAAGTCTGGGTTAAACTCGTAAAAACCGATTTTGAGCTATATCTCAAAAACAAGAGCTGATGGAGAAAACCCGGGACCGGATTTGAAAATAACTCGCCTATTTCATCTAGAAACAACTGCAACTTCGTCTGAAACATTCAACTTTTTCAATTTTGTTGAGCAGTGTTATCATTTGAAAGAACATTCGATGACATTTATTTCTTGCATATTATGTCTAACAAATATTGGCCGAGGCTACGTCTTAGACGGTCCATCCGTTGAGCCAAATTTTCAATGACTCGTTCAAGCTTTTCGACTGCTAATTGGCGAGTGGAACGGAATCGAAGCGGCTTTATCCGCATACAATTTTGACTTTAAATATTCTCACCGGAAAAAGTCTAACGGAGTGATATGAGACGATCTTGGTGGCCAATCGACTGGTCCAAAACGAGCTCACAGAAGTGTTCTTTCAATAAATCCATTGATTAATGCGATGTTTGGAAGGTGACGCCGTTTTGTTGAAACCTAATGTAGCCGAGATTACGAGCTTCAATATCAGACATTAAATAGTTGGTTATCATGGCGCAATAACGATCGCCATTGACGATGAAGTCCTAACCGGCATGATTTCGAAGAAATAGGGTCCGACGATTCCACCGACCCAAAAACCGTTATTTTTCTGGATAAAGTGGCAGCTCTTGAAACTAAAATCATGTTTTTCTCGAACTGTCGTTTTGTAATCGGTGTCAAATCTAACTTGAAAACTTTAGATTACCAAAGACATCAAAAACTAGTCATTCATCGACCGATTTTATTTTTAAATTTTTTGTCAGTTTAAGACCAAAAACGTGCGATTTTTAAGCTATTTTCGTAAAACCTAATATTTTAAAAAAAATTCTAGATAAAGGACTAGATCTATATGTTCTTAATAAGGCCACAATAATATATGGTAAAAACCAAATTTCTTTTTGAATTTGAAAAAATTTTAAATTTTTTGCGAGCACATCTACCGTTTTTATTATAGACGTTAAAAAACAAATGTCGGTTTCAAATCCGTTCGCGTTCGCAAAATTGGCCATTTTTCATTTAAAGAAAAAATATTTAAAATGTATTTTTTTATTTATTATTCTCTTTTTAGGACGAAGGCCATTATTTATGAAAAGTTTTTAATTAATTAATTGAATTAATCGAGCTAACATGGCCTAAGGAGTTTTGTATTGAAAAATGCATTCTAGCGAATGCCTGAACGCCTGATGAGCTGGCTAATAAAACCACCAGCGAAACGATCGTAGCGTAATGGTTGAGTGTGTGGTATTTCGCTAGAATTCATTTTTATATCTATTAGTAGACGTTTAAATATTTACAACATTTATTTTATTTTCGCGAAAAATCAACAAATAATAAAAAAATCTTGAAGTAAATCCAAATTATCCTGCCCTCGGGTCAGTAAAAAAAACTCTAAAAATAAATTATAAATATCTACAGAATCTAGGCAATGCATAGAAAAATATGAAACGGACTTTAAAGAGATTGGGTGTATAAGTTGTATATTAAAGCAACAACAAAAGAGCAAAAACATATTGTTAAAATATTATTCCAAATATATTTATACCCTACACCACTATGTGGGAAAGTGTATTATAGGTTTGTTTTGGTGAAAATTCATGTAACACCGCGAAATATTCGTCGGAGACCCCCAATGTGGTATACCAATCTTCATATCTCGGCGAGATAAAGCGATTTTGAGATGTGTGTCCGTCCGTGTGTCCGTCTGTCCATTATAAATTGTAATCAAACTCCAGGCCGCAATTATGGAGCGATCGTCACGAAATTCGGTATGGAGGTCGGTTTCACATCAGAATAGATCGCTATTTTAATTGGTGATGATCGTGAAATATTAATATTATAATATGGACCAAAAACATAATATTTATCAAATTTTGTAGCGGCTCTGTAGGTCGCAATAATAGTCCGATCAACGCGAAATTTTAAATAAGGTAAGAGTATATGACAAAGAAGAAGCTTGCAATTTGAGATGGCGATCAGATAATATTAAGAGGGTTAAATGGACCACAACTTTTGTGTGAAAATTGTGAAAAATTTTAATATACAGCTTATTTCTTTATTCCTGGAAGAGATATTCCAGGCAGGTAAGTTATACTTGGAAGGCGATCTTTTGACCCTTCCATTGATGTTAATTATGTTGATGGACATGATCAGATAACAGAGTTACAGCCTAATATGTCCAGTTTTTTGTTTGTAGTGTAATCATAAACACGCTAGAGGTCGCAATTATAGCTCAATAGTGACGAAATTTTGCACGAGGTAAGAGTTTTGGTTGAAGAAAATACCAATAATTTCGTATGATGATCTGATATTATTTAGCGCGTGACATAGACCATTACTGTTGTATGAAAAAATACATATTTTTATTGTTGTAGGCATATACCGGCAAAGTAGCCTACATATGGAAAAAATAATTACTGACCTTTTCCCTGTTGCAAAGTGCAATAATGTGTCTGTCAGATAACGGGCCTACAGCAGAATACATATATAATGGGTTTTGTGTAGAGAACCACAATTTCCTACCATGCACGATGGGGCCAATGGCAGGTTTTTGAGGCAAAAAATCATTTTTTCCAGTCAGCGATTGAAATCAAATAACAACGGAATTATATTCTTAATACTTTCAAACCTACAAAACCAAAAAATTACAATCTGGCAACTACCCACGGCGACATGCCAAGCTGTCAAAGATGTCATAATTATGATTCCGTTTATTTCTGACATTCAGTCGTAATTAAACAATTTAAGGTTTTTGGCGCCAAAACCTGATCTGTTGATATTATCTATTTTTTAGAAATGAAAAATACGGCTAATGGTATGTAAATTAAGATTATTATTAAAAGTGTAAATGTAATATTAGATGTGGTCAATAATTTGTTGGGTCAGTAAGTGATGGTTTTTGATGTAGTCTGTGGTATCGTCCA
This sequence comes from Musca autumnalis, assembly GCF_047663935.1. Lineage (NCBI taxonomy): Eukaryota > Metazoa > Arthropoda > Insecta > Diptera > Muscidae > Musca > Musca autumnalis. The sequence goes on along the minus strand of NW_027411748.1, from coordinate 97,502 downwards.
TGTGTTCTTTGGAGTAGAACTTTCGGCTTCAGGGTGCTTTCTCGTAAAAATATGTATCTGGTGAAAGGTGACAATATCGGCTAACAGATTTTGAAAACAATTTTTGCGTATACTTGCGAATAAAAAAATTATCAACTTCCAGATTTCGTAAAACTTAAAAATTTGGATATTTTTTATTTTTGTTTGGAAAATCAGCGGAAACATAAACACCTTATAGAATGGATTTCTGCAAAATTTAATCGAGGTGTCAAAGACAACTTCATGACGGAAGTTAAAAAACAAATTTATAATATTTGTGCGCGCCTTAACCAAAAATGGATAAAAAATTGGAGGTCAAAAATGAGTGTATTACAATTTGAAAGCTTATGGTTAGCTAGCGACACAGTATTTACCAAGGCGAATTTACACCATGGTATTTACGCTAGAACAAGGTAATTATAAAAAGAAGATAGGGCGCCCTAATGTGGATTATAGTGAAGGAAGAAAACTTGCTTCGGAAGTCTGCTATGAACACGGCAACAATACCAAACCCTTGATTCATGCCGCCTCTGTTTCGGCCAATTTGTCAAAAGAAAAATATTTAAACTATGTTCTCAAGGAAGTTCGGTATCAACCAACTAAATTGAGAAAACAATTAATTTCGACAGAGAAAATTTATGAACGATATATCCAAATCTGAACCGATTTCAATATGATGTCTTAATAATGTTTTCTAGACCAAATTCCGTCACACACTTTAAATTTCATCACAATTGGACATATATAGCGTGATTGCTGCACGAAATACTTAAAATCGGGTGAAAATATATATGGGAGCTATATCCAAATCTGAACCGATTTCGATATAATTTGGCATACTTTTTTTCTAGACGTAATTTCGTCACACATTTTAAATTTAATCGAAATTGGACAGAATTTGCGTGTTTGTTGCACCAAATACCTAAAATCGGTTGAAAATATATATGGGAGCTATATCCAAATCTGAACCGGTTTCAATATAATTTAGCAAACATATTTCTAGACCAAATCCTGTCACAAGTTTCAAATTTCTTCGAAATTGGACAGAAATTGCGTGTTTGTTGCACGAAATACCTCAAATCGGGCGAAAATATATAAGGGAGCTATATCCAAATTTTAACCGATTTCAAAATAAGTTGGCAAACTTATTTCCAGTCCGAATTCCGCCACATATTCCAAATATCATCATAATTGGACAGAATTTTCGTGTTTGGTCCATCAATTACTCGAAATCGGGCGAACATATATATGAGAGCTATATCTATATATGAACCGATATCAACCAAATTTGGCAGATTAGCTTCTAGGCCGATTATAAACATTTGCACGAAATTTTGAAGGTCTAGCTTGGCCCTGTAATTTTTTGCCTCAAAAACTTATCATCGGCCCCATCGTGCCATGCTACAAATCGTCTATCATGACAGAGAAATTTTTAGTTCAGTTCTCCAATATACAATAATTTGCAACACAATAATTTTATACAAATATTGCAGCATGGGGTCGTCTCCCCACCTATTTTATACCTCGGGACTTACAATAAAGGGAATACATATAAAAAAAGACTAAAAATGTGTCTCATCGAAAAATTGGTTTTAGACCCCAAGTATGTGTGGACGAAATTAGCCCTGTTCGTTCATCTGTCTCTCTTACTGTCTAGCTGGCTGGTGCGCTTCGTACTTCGTGATATTTTGTCCAAACTTAGTTTAATTTCGAATATTTGCTATATAGATCCACACACAAATTTGTTTCGAAAAATTTTGTGAACGATGACTGGCGAAGTGAGCAATCGATCGATAGATCGGGTAAGACTATATCGGTCCACACCTTCGGGTACGTCCCACACAAAATCGGAACAGTGAAATTTAAGAGTCCTCTCGAATCGTTTAGAATTTTTTCAGCAGATTGTCCTTGCGGTCCCCTTTACGATGGTACAATTACAATAGCAAGTCCATACTTCCTGACATTATGGCCGAAAAGCTCCAAGAAACCCTGAAAAACAATTAAGAAATCTAAATAAAAAATCCCAAATCCGCAAGATAACTCTCAAGCGGATTTTCTGATAGGTCCAAACTTTGCACATCGTATTATTTCATCCAGTCATGTATCAGGTTGGAATATGGAATATATCGGTCTTTCCAGTACATTGCACTCAAAAATTGGGAAAACTGCAGTTTGAGGACTCGTATCGGATCTATTTAAATTTTTTGTAGAAGGTTCTTTTCACGGTCCCTACTGCAACGGTAAAATTTTTTTGGGGTCCGTCCAAACTTCCTGAGATAATGGTCCAACAGTTCCAAAAACCCCTGTCGGCTCCAACTAAAATTACAAATCCGAAAAATAATTCTCAAACTTTTTAAAAACTCAGAAGTTAGCTTACTAAAATTGGTTTGGTATAGCCCCACATTACGATACCTACCGATTCCACGTATTTTGAAGCAAACTCGTGATACAAAATCAATATATTTTTATACGGCATAATTATTGTGTTTGTTTCTTTTTTTGTTTATAGGCTGAGTGTATATGACCGTTAGCGCAGCTGACTTATACTATCTTCTTTGGTATGTATTTGAATATAAATAATTTTGGGATTTATAAATACTGAAATACTCGGGAAATATCGCCAACATTACTAAGGGGTATTTTGCCACCGTTGAAAATTTGATGTGACCAGGCCTGGGAATCGAACCCGGACATTCAACATGCAAGGCGGTTGCACAAAGCTCATTTCTTGAGGTTGTGTTGTAGGGTATCACATGGTCGGTCCCGTCCGACTATAGCCTTTGCTAACTTGTTTTTGGTTTGATTAGAAAAATTACAAAAAAAAACAAGCAAGAGAGGGCTAAAGTCGGACGGGGCCAACCATGTGATACCCTACACCACTATCACTGGGTACTCGTTTTCCGCGGAATTTATTTTATATGGTTGATACATATCTTACCCGTCCGGACATACATACATGATATATATACTGGTTTTAATTCAAAGGGAAAAATTGATGTCTGATTTTTAGGCGACACACAGTGTAAAATATGAGCACTTTAGCGGAACTTTACTAATAACTTTTAAAGGAAAAGGTGTAGATTCCTAAAATTTTGCACAAATGTTTCTTATATTAGTGGACAGTGTGGGACTCAAATTGGGCCACATAGACCCGCGGTTTCCTGTAGCGGTCATGTAACGATTGCTGCCGTTTTTACGTTTTTCATTCATTTTTCAATCGATTTTGATGCAAATTGGTATATTGGGTTTTCAGCGGATAGAAAACTTATGTACAAAATATTTTCAATATAGGTTCACGTTTGGAATAGTCCCACATGCCGGGTTCCCTCATATTTAGTATTTTAAAGGTTAAAGAAAAAATTGCAGCCGATTTTGATGCAAATGTAAATTTTAAGATGTTAGCGAATAAAAAACCTCCTCACACAAAAGCTGTCAACATAGGTCCACTTCTGTCTGAAGCCCCACAACCCTACACATCTATTAAGGAGTAAAATGTCAATACTTTTTTGTTTTCATTTGTATCTATAATGTTTATTGGTCCATTCAGCAGGTCTGTACCATTAATTTTGTTAATAATGTCTTTCAGATCAAGTTCAGGTCTGCACTGCATTACAATTTTTAACGTATTGTGGTATTTGTACCGCAGCATCTAAAAATGTTGCACTATATGTAAATCACCAACATTTAGAGGTCAAAACTATGAAAAATTGCGAGAGGTTTCTTAATTTTACAGAAACTATCACTGTTAGAATTAGTGAGTCCATTTCTTCAAAACACAGTCAACAATGGCGTTCATTGTCGCGTTTACCTTCCACTTTTGGAATGAAATTCCCGAAGTCTTTTTAGAAAATCTTGAATATCTCCAAAGACCGCGCGATACCGCACCAGTTTTATAGCTTTGCGAACAGAGGAGAATCCAATCTTTCAGATTATATATATCTTAACACGTGATTCGTAATTCACTTTTGAAATGACCACGGAAAATAAAAAATTACAAATTTGAAAACTTCCAAAAATCACTTCTTTCCGACTAAAATTGCACGAAAACAATAAGGGTCTTTTGCATTTTTTAAGTGTAAAATATCATAATTATTTTGTAAAATGTTAAGAAAAATAAATCATGGCATACTGACTTACCATTTGTCCGCGCCACTCCATTTTTTTAATGAATCAAAAATACATTTCTTACAAAAAAATATTAAACAAAAGTGCAACTTTAAGTGCATTTTTTAGTCGTTTCGTGGAGTAAATGGGCAAACTGAGTATGGACCATTTGCAGTGAAGTACTTAGTTAACGAATTCAATAAAAGTTAATTAATTTCATTTCTTTGAAAATCCCTTAAAGTTCCATAAAACTTCCCAAATTTCGCACTGTGCGACACCCCTATAATATTATTAGTTTTGTTGGATTTTAAGATTATCAAGGTTTGAGAACAATTGGAATATTTTAGCACATGTCACTGGGGCCTCAAAATTTCCATAGTAATTTGTATGGGGCCAAAGGTGAATTGTCACGAAATTGCGTCAATGGCCGAAATTATATCATAGGACCCAAATTACCTAAAAGTAATCAAATATACTATTGAAGCAATATCAAAATCTTTGTAGGGTTCGTCTTCTAGCCACAGCAATGAAAAATTTCTCATCGATTAGACAAAAAATGTGGCTTTTAGAGCAATTTCGTGTAATTTCACCTATGGATACTTTGAGACACCGGTGACACGTGCTATCATCTTCCAGTTGTGATCATACTTTGGCTACCTAAAAATCCAACAAAACTAATTATTTTAGGGATGTGTAGACTAAAAAATCCGACATCGATTTTTTAAAACCATCCTAATGATATAGCGCCATTACTGTAAACGTTAGATGGTATTTTTCTTATTTTATAATGGACAGACGGATCGCACCTTTTAAAAAATACAATTCGTATTAAGAAAAAATATCAAAAGACCTTTATAATAGCTTTCGGCGAATTTTACGGAACCAACCAATATTTCGAGGTATTATATTACTTTTGCCCAAAGCGGTACAAAAACATCAAGACCCCGTGCATAAGTGTAATTTACCTCAGTTGCATCTCACAATGCCAAATACCTTAAAGTCGGTAAAAGTTGTGCAATGTGGATACGATTTTGATGCGCATCCGCTTTCATTTAAATTTGTAAATTTTTTAAAGGAAACCGCGGTTTAGTTCGCGGATTTGTCAAAATATATTTTTGCTGATTTTCCTATTTCCAAGGTATCTATATCCACGGTTTTAGGGGATGGATCCGATCGCGGAAGGTCTTATTAGATCCGTCGCGTAAAAAAACTAAATTCACGATTGGTTGAAAGGAAATTGAATGACAGTTGTAAATTTTACACGGAAAAAAAAAAAATTAACGCATCAAATTTTGGCTTTTAGACTCCAATTACTAGGATACTGTAAGGAGCACACTCATGAGATATGCATTAAAAGACGTAAAATCACGAGTTCTTTAATCCTGTTATTAGTTTTAAATAATATCTTGCTGCGCGTCCGGATTATTAAAAGCAATTCAAACAAGTAAGAGAGGGCTATAGTCGGACGGGCCGACCATGTGATACCCTACACCACTACATATATGTATTAACTCATCGCGGAGGTTTTTTATACCCTACACCACTATGTGGAAAGGGTATTATAAGTTTGTTTTGGTAAAAATTCATGTAACACCGCGAAATATTCGTCGGAGACCCCCAATGTGGTATACCAATCTTCATATCTCGGCGAGATAAAGCGATTTAGAGATGTGTGTCCGTCCGTCTGTGTGTCCGTCTGTCCATTATAAATTGTAATCAAACTCCAGGCCGCAATTATGGACCGATCGTCACGAAATTTGGTATGGAGGTCGGTTTCACATCAGAATAGATCACTATTTTAATTGCTGATGATCGTGAAATGTTAAGCGGGTGAAATGGACCAAAAACATAATTTTTATCCGATTTTGTAGCTGCTCTGTAGGTCGCAATAATAGTCCTATCGCCTTGAAATTTAAAATAAGGTAAGAGTATATGACAAAGAAGAAGCATGCAATTTGAGATGGCGATCAGATAATATTTAGAGGGTTAAATGGACCAAAACTTTTGTGTGAACATTGTAAAAATTTTAAATATACAGCTTTTATCTTTTTTCCTGGAAGGGATATTCCGGGCAGGTAAGCTATACTAGAAAAAGGAACGGTTGACCTTTCTATTGATTTCAATTGTGTTGGTGTACATGATAAGATAAGAGTTACAGCCTAATATACCCAGTTATTTGTTTGTAGTGTTATAAACACGCTAGAGTTCGCAATTATAGCTCAATAATCACGAAATTTTACACGAGGTAAAAGTTTAGGTAGAAGAAGATGCTTACAATTTTGGATTATGATCTGATATTATTTAGCGGGTGAAATGGACCATTACTTTTGTATGAAAAATACAAAAAATATTTGTGGTCTATATTTTTTTCCTGGAGGGCATATGCCGGCAAAGTAAACTACATATGGAAATAGAACTACTGATCTTCCCCCTGATGCAAATTGCAATCACTTGTCTGCTAGATAACGGGCCTAGTGCTTAATATATAATGTGTTTTGTGTAGAGAACCACATTATCCTCCCATGCTACAAATTGTCCCTATCATGACAGAAGTCCAGTGTTTGCATTATTGCAAATTACGTGAAGCCGTAGCGTGTTAATTGTCCAATTGGATTTTTTATACATGTATTGCAGCATGGGGTCGCTTCGCCACCTTTTTGTCAAAATGTGTTCGATGTCGCTACCACTCAAGTTTTTTTGAAGTACTATTTTTTTGAAGGCACCGTGGATGTACTTGGATGTACACTTACAACCAATTTTTGGGATAAATCGGATACAGCTTCCATACCGCTAAACTTTTTACAACTCTAATCTGCGATATTTTAAAAAAAATCATTTTTCGCAATTTTTTTAATTTTTGCAGTAGCCGTTTCCGCTGTTCTAGTGAATGGATTTTCACTCTATCATTGATTTATATGATCCGGAACTAAAATATCGAGGGGTACCAGCACACTCAAAAGAATATTGTAAATATTCTACCCAAAAAATAGGTTTTTTAGAAAAAATATTGCACTAAATGTTGGCTTTAGCAGTAAATTACTGTGATGCGGTGTGGACAACATAGTCAATATATGTACATATCAAATTACGGGTAATCGCGAGTACATTAATTCTATTATTGGTTTTTTGAAATACCCGACGTGTTTTACCTATTCTTATTCATTTACGCGGTCATAACTTCCACGCAAATTAAATTTTATTGTCAAATTTTTGAGTTCTGTTCAAAAACACTTAGTCATAGTTACTGGTAAACTACAATAGTTCGCGTATTATAATAGTGCAAACCTTGGATTCATGGACACCAAATTTTTTGTCTTTCACTCATATATAAGTTTATATATGATATCACCCTGAAAAGCATGGCACAAGTGCACAATTTTTGGACGATAATCTTTAATAATTTCACAATTGTCCCTTTGACAAATTGAATATAGCATTTATAGTGTTCAATAAATTGGAGCAGTGTCATTGTAACTCGGAATATTTGTACTCCAAAAAGGAATATTTGTACTCCAAAAATTGCACAAACATTTCCTGGCCAAGCAACATAAATTGTTCAACCCCTCAGTAATGTTGTCGACATTTTCTGAGTACTTCAGCCATTTCTCTACAAGTGGTATCTTAGGACACGCCGTTCGTACTCGGCCTTAAACTGTAGGTCCCATATCATTGAACCAATATGATTCGGGGTGCACTCATTGATATGAGAGAAGAGAATTTGTTCCATAAAGGAATTCTGATTTGTTGAAACCTAATTCCCAGGGGTAGTGGTGTAGGGTATCACATGGTCGGTCCCGACCGACTATAGCCTTTGCTTACTTGTTTTAAATTCGATTTTGCCTGACTGGGGAATCGTTTTGAAAGAAGGTGGCAAAGCGAATCATGCTGCAATGTATGTATAAAAATCCAATTGGACAATTAAAACGTTAGGGCACCATGTAATATGCAACAAGTCAACAACTGGGAATGGGAAAATGTGGTTCTCTACACATAACCCATTATATATTAAGCAGTAGGCCCGTTATCTAGCAGACACTTTATTGCAATTTTCATCGGGGGAAGATCAATAGTTCTATTTTTATATGTAGTCTACTTTGCCGGTATATGCCCTCCAGGAAAAAAAATATAGACCAAAAATATTTTTTTTGTATGTTTCATACAAATGTAATGGCCCATTTCACCCGCTAAATAATATCAGATCATCATCCAAAATTGTAGGCCTCTTCTTCGACCTAAACGCTCACCTCCTGCAAAATTTCGTCATTATTGAACTATAATTGAGACCTCTAGCATGTTTATCATTACACTACAAACAAATAACAGGGTATATTAGACTGTAACTCTGTTATCTTATCATGTACACCAACACAATTGACATCAATAGAAAGGAATGTCTCTTCCAGGAGTAAAGATATAAGCTGTATACTAAAATTTTTCACAATCTTCACACAAAAGTTTTGGTCCATTTAACCCTCTAAATATTATCTGATCGCCATCTCAAATTGCAAGCTATTTCTTTGTCATATACTCTTACCTTATTTAAAATTTCGAGGCCATCTGACTATTATTGCGACCTACAGAGCACATACAACATCGGATAAAAATTATGTTTTTGGTCCATTTCACCCGCTAAATATTTCACGATCATCACCAATTAAAATAGCGATCTATTCTGATGTGAAACCGACCTCCATACCAAATTTCGTGACGATCGGTCCAAAATTGCGGCCTGGAGTTTGATTACAATTTATAATGGACAGACGGACACACGGACGGACACACATCTCAAAATCGCTTTATCTCGCCGAGATATGAAGATTGGTATACCACATTGGGGGTCTCCGACGAATATTTCGCGGTGTTACATGAATTTTTACCAAAACAAACTTATAATACCCTTTCCACATAGTGGTGTAGGGTATAAAAACCCCGAAATTCCGGATTCAAAATGTCAGCATCAATTTTAGGTGGATGCAGTGGATATGTCGAAAAATGATACACTAGTATCATGTTGTCCATGGAGTATTCTGTGATTCTTTCATTGGGCATAAGTCTATAAAATGCAAGGTTAAGCCAGAAATCGGAAGGGATTACAAAAAACTTGTTGGCTTCAACCCATTTTTCTACATTGATGCCAACACAACTTCCACGAAAATTAATTTTAATGGTCGACATTATGGGATCCCTCCTAGAACACTTAATTTTAAAGAATTTCAGTCATACTATATACATACTATAAACATATTCTGTTAACAGTTCGCGAAATCGGAATTGGTGAAACTCGGATTTATCGATTGTAAAACATTTTTGGGTTTTACCATATACACTTTCATGCGGGCAAAATGTGTCTCATCGAAATAATGGTTTTAGTCCCCAAGTATGTATGGACGAAATCCGTTTCCGACAATTTGGAGGCCTGGCTGGTTGGAGCGCACGATAACTTTCGAACGGATCAACCGATTTGGTCCACAATTTGGCTTTCGTAATATCTTGTACAAACGTAGTTTAAGTTCGAAGATGGGTTAATTGGTCCACTCCTTCCGGTACCTCCCTCACAAAAGTTCAAAAATGTTCGGAAAATTTGTGCACACGATAATTCTTGAAGGGATTAACCGATTTGCTCCATACTTGTACGTCGTGAAGTTTTTATCAGACTCAGATGAGATTCCAATATAAACTCAATCGGTCAGTTTAGGACCTGTTCTCGAATAGTTCTGATTTTTGTTACAGCACCTTGTATTCACTGTCCCCTATACGACGGTACAAGTATCATCAGGGGCAAGTCCATATTTCCTGAGAAAATAACCTGGAAGATGCAAAAAAAAACCCATGACACTGTGTGTAGTGGATGGAGCGCAACATAACTCTCAAACGGATCTGTCGATTCTCTATAAACATGTCTACCAGATATAGATCAGGTTCGAATACAGACTATATTTGTCCACTCCATCGGATACATCCCACACAAAATTTCGGATAAGTTCATCTTAAGACCTGCTCTCGAATCACTTTGATTTCTTTTAAGCAACTTGCATTCGCTGTCTCAATTACGACGGTAAAAAATTTTTCAGGGGCAAGTCCATACTTCTTAGGAAAACAGCCCGAATGGTGTAAAAAACCCCTATGGTATCATATGTAGTGGCCGGGGAGGACCACAACTATCGAACTGATTTGGTCCAAAATTTGACCTTCGTCATATTTTTCCAAACTTAGTTTCAGTTCGAAGATGGGCAATACCGGTCCACAACTTCCGATACTTCCTCATAATATTTAAATAAATTCACTAAAATAAATATCCCTTTAACGGGGCAACCAATTTTGTCCCATATTTGGATCTCCTAATTTGTTGTCCAAATTTAGTTTAACTTCTACAATGGCCCATATTGGTCCTCTCCGTAGGGTAACTCCTCAACAAAAGTTGTCTAAGTGCAGTTTAGCGTATGTTCGAAGATCCTTTGGAAATGTATACGGGTGTTGTTCGTTATGGTCCTGTTTAAAGCGATACATTCGATCTGTCCCTAGATGAAAGTTTAAATTCACACGGGTTGAGGGTATATCTGTGTCGGCAAAGCCGACTAATACTTTTTTACTTGTTTCCAAATATATCACTACCAAAAACAACAATTTTTGTTCCATGTGGTTTGTGCATGACGTTTTTCAATCAAATTTTTGAGAAAAAGTATCGAAAAGTCATAACCCTATTTAGTAATTCCTTGCCGTGTACTTGTAAATTATTGTAAAAACACAAACGCCACCTTTAAAAACCTTGAAAGTACATAAGCATACGTGATTGGAAAGGTCAAGAAGTGACATGCATGTGTTCAATAAAAGGGTAATAACTCAAAATTTTCTATTTCTATTCAGTAGAGACAACAAACGGTTGATACATTAGTTCTTACTCTGAATGTATGAAGAGCGGCTCAACAGTATATTTTGACGAAAGAATAGACAAAATAATGGGACACTTTTTGCAGTGGGTGCAGTGGGTATTCATCGCCTTTTAAATAATAAGTGAAATTTTTAAAATTTTGAGTAACTACCTTTTTGTTGAACAGGTGCGATATATATAAATATTAAAACGTTAATATTTCCACTGTATGTTTCTTCAATTCAAAATTGAAACAAATTGACTTGTAATGGCATTGTAATGATATGTTTGCACTTTTTATTATTATTACCATAAAATAAAGTCGTCACACAGTGGATGCGCCCAACGACAAAAATCAAAAAATTCATGTCGTCGTTTCAAAAATTTAAAAATGCAAATAGCTTCAAAACATTCCAAATTTTTCGAAACTCAACTTATTTTTTCCAGTTTTCGCGGTTCTTAAGGAGAAAACTCCTCATGAACATGACTAATTTTGAAGAAAAATATGTATTTAAAAATGAGAAAAAATACTTATATTCTAAGCGAATTTATAAAACAAAGGACTATTTTTAACGCCTTAACTTAAGATGACTCATTTAGTAAATTGCCTAAGCTTCATTTTTCTAGTTATGAAAATTCCTCTAAATCGCAGGGGTTGCCACATATTTTGGTTATAATGTTGGTAAAAATGAAATTATTTAATATATGATGTATGAATTTCCTTAAACTTTTCACTTTCAACAAATTCGAACAAATGGCCACTAGTGCCATATTGTAGCCTAGCGCCTGTTGATTTCAAAACTGTATAGACTTTTTGCGGAAATTTGCGGTTTTGGCATTTATGACCAAAAGTTTAACACCCTTTTATAGTTGCTGAATTTATATTTTTATACCCTCAGCCTTTAGGCTAAAGAGGGTATTTACACTTTGATACGACCAGAAATGTGCCTCATAGAAATAATGGTTTTAGACCCCAAGTATGTTTGTACGATATCCGTTTCAGACAATTTTGAGTAGATCTAGCAATGTCCGTCCGTCTGTCTGTCTGTCGGTCTGCCTGTCTGGCTGGCTGGTGCGCACGATAACTCTCGAACGGATCAATCGATTCGGTTCAAATTTTGGGTATCGAAATATTTTGTCCAGATTCGATTTAAGTTCGAAGATGGGCCATATAGGTCCACTCCTTCAGGTACCTCCCCCACAAATGTTCAAAAATTGTCGCAAAACTTGTGAGCACGATAACTCTTGTAGGGAAAAACCGATTTGGTCCATACTTTGCACATCGTGTAATTTCTACCAAACTTAGATGAGGTTCCAATATGGACTCAATCGGTCCACTCCTTCGGGTACTTCCCACACAAAATTTCGGAAAAGTTCAGTTTAGGACCTGGTCTCGAATCGCTTTGATTTTTGTTTACGCAAGTTGAATTCTCTGTCCTCTATACGACGCTGTAAGTTTCATTAGGGGCAAGTCCATACTTCCGGAGAAAACAGCCTGAAAGTTACAAAAAACCCTCTGACACCGTGTGTAGTGGTTGGAGCGCAAGATAACTCTCGAACGGATCAACCGATTCGGTCCGAAATTTGGCTTTCGTAATATTTTGTCCAAACTTAGTTCAAGTTCAACAATGGATTATATCGGTCCACTCCTTCCGGTACCTCCCCCACAAAAGTTCGAAAATGTTCGGAAAATTTGTGCGTACGATAACTCTTGAAGGAAGTAACCGATTTGGTCCATACTTTGCACATTATGAAATTTCTACCAGACTTAGATGAGGTTCCAATATGGACTCAATCGGTAAACTCCTTCGAGTACCTCCCACACAAAATTTCGGAAAAGTTCAGTTTAGGACCTGCTCTCGAATCGCCTTGGTTTTTGCTGTTACATCTTGTATTCACTGTCCCCTATACGAAGGTTCAAGTTTCCTCAGGGGCAAGTCCATACTTCCTGAAAAAATAGCCTGAAAGTTGAAAAACAGAGCCTATGACACCATGTTTATGGGTGGAAGCACAAGATAATTCTCGAACGGAAATGCCGATTCCGGCCAAAATTTGGACTTCGTAATATTGTTTCCAAACTTAGTTTAAGTTCGTTGATAAGCCATATCGGTTCACTCCTTCAGGTACCTACCCCACAAAAGTTCAAAAATATTCGGAAAAATTGTGTGCACGATAACTCTTGATGGCAGCGACCGATTTGGTCCATACGTTACACAATATCATAATATCTACCAGATATAGATCAGGTTCGAATATGGACTATATTTGCCCACTCCATCCCGTACATCCCACACCCAATTTTGGATAAGTTCACTTTAAGACCTACTATTGAATCACTTTGATTTTTGCTGAAGCAACTTGCATTCGCTGCCTCAATTACGATGGTAAAAGTTGTTTCAGGGGCAAGTCCATACTTCTTGAGAAAACAGCCCGAAGGGTGTAAAAACCGCATATGGCACACCCATGGTCTATGTCGGTCCATTCCTTTAAGTACCTTTTCCGCAACATTTTTGAACTTTAATCCTAATTAAAATTTTTGTCGGTTCATACGACCAAAATTTTGAAACCCCCTAAATACATAAGTTTTTTGTGAAAAAAGTGAGGGTATATCTCCGTCGGCAAAGCCGACTGATACTTTCTTACTTGTTTGGAATACTTTTAAGTAATTTTATTATCCTTTCTTAAATTCGGTTTCAATATAATGTTTTTTGTGCTATTAGCGATTTCTGTGGTCATGGTAACTTAGACCTGTAATGAAAACTCGCGAAAAAAAAGATTTGGGGGTACTCACTTTAACAAATATTTTTTTTTTTTTTTTTGGGACACCTTAATATTGGACCACGCTAAAAAGTGGAGATTTTTCCCCGCATTGAGTAAAAAATGCATTATTACAAGTAATTCTGCAGACAAATGTGGTTAAATCTTATAAAGTACAAAAAAAAGATGGTAACCCCCCAGCAAACCAAATGTCTGATGTCCGACACGTCTGAACAATTTCGGAAGCAAAGTCGTTCAGATTTCGTTCCGATTTCTAAACGATTTTTCGGAGAGGAAATAGTTCAGATTTTGTACCGATTTCGTTCAGATTTCGGAACGAATGTCGGATTAAAATTTCCTTTCCGAATTTCTTAAGGATTTTCTTCAGATTTCGTTACGAAATCGGACCGAAATCGATCCGATGTCGCTGCGACATTTTGTTCCGAAATTATGTCAACCACTTCATACAACTTTCGTTAAGATATCGTTACGATTTCGGACGATACGTCCGACATTTTGTTCCGATTTCGTTACGAAGTCGGTACGATTGGTTTGCTGGGCCTATATGGAGGCTGTGGTCAAAAGTGGACCGATACGACATTTCTTTATAAGATAATGTTCTAATGTCTGAGATCATTATAAGAATATAGTCGCTTAGAATATTTGGTTGACATCTGCCCAAATAAATCGATATATAAATCATTGGGGAGTAAACCAAATCATGGACCAATACTGAACATTTTTCGTGGGGATGCTTACAATACAATAATAACTCCTGGTACCGGATTACAGCAAATTTGGTTGAACAATGTCTTGGTAACAGTAAAATACTTAAATTCAAGATGATTCCTTTCATGGGAAACACGCGAAATTTTGGACCGAGGACCCCAATATTTTACGTAGAGTGTTTTTAGGCCGCTATGATCCATTGATAACAATTTCAGTTCGATATAGCATTTAGAAGTATTTTTGTCACACCTTCCCATGTAAGTGCCACCACTGTGCGTCAATGGTAATGTAACGCAAAATGCTTTATATTCAATTTAAACAAATTAGAATTAAAAAAGAAAAGAAAAACATTACATAAATAATTAACACAGAATGGGAATCACATCAAAAAATACTGTTGATTTGGTTTGTGTCGTTCGTCGTAACGACAACAAGTTATAATTGAATTTTTTGTTTTGTTTTGTGTCCCCTAATTTGAAGACATCATGCTTATATTTCCAAGATTAGAAGTCATTTTGGCACAACATTACAAACGTGGAATAAAACCAGGTAAACACCGTACACTCATTAGTTATGGAATATAATATTTCAGTTGTTTAATTGCAGATGCACCATATGTTGAATATCCTGAAATTGGCCATCAGATAGCGGTTTTTGATGTCATCCTAGTCTTTAACCTTATACTTCGGCTAATAATTGGCCAGAATGTGGCTCGAAAAGGGGAAAAGAGTTTCAAAATTCACATGCAATGTTACAATATTTTG
The DNA here is from genome assembly GCF_047663935.1 of Musca autumnalis. NCBI lineage: Eukaryota > Metazoa > Arthropoda > Insecta > Diptera > Muscidae > Musca > Musca autumnalis. The sequence continues at coordinate 82,262 of NW_027411748.1, read as the reverse complement.
CAAATTTTACTAAACTTATATGTTTTTGTCGGGGTAAGTAGAGTTTTGGATAGCATGCATTTGGGGAAAATTTATTCTATCGCACCGGAGGTAAATACAGTACAGTAAAACAAATTAACAACAGCAAATAGTTTAGTGGACCTTGGCGGTAGAGTATCGAAAAGAATTCGTTCATTTGAAAGAATAATAACCAATATTCTGTTCACCTAAAAGTCACGAATTATTAGATTGGGTTTGTAGCAAAACCTTAGGAAAAATTAAATTAAATTAAATTAAACAAATGCAACGGAATCACCCTAATGTTGACTAAAAGAAAAACAAAACAAGAAACAATTTTTATGTTCGTCCGAGAATAACACCCCACCATGAAATATTCTGAACTATAATTGTTTAAATAGTTTTCTTTCGGGTCCACAATTTTTGGTTGATGAGTTTTTTGACCCCTAATGCCTAAATTATGACAAACAAGTAAAAAGTATCAATCGATAGCAAGATCTATCCAAAATAAAATTAAAAATTTACCCTACATTTTTGGAGCTTCTGTGAGGGAGTTAGAGGAGGAAGTGGACCGATAGAGTCCATCTTCGAATTTAACGTAAGTTTGGAATAAAGATTACTATGAGCTAGGATTGGACCAAACCATGGCTTATAGTTGGAACTCGAAGGGTTATTATAGCCTACACCATCATGTGGAAAGGAAATTTTAAGTTTGTTATACCCTCAGCCTTTAGGCTAAAGAGGGTATTTACACTTTGATACGGCCAAAAATGTGCCTCATCGAAATAATGGTTTTAGACCCCAAGTATGTTTGTACGATATCCGTTTCAGACAATTTTGAGTCGATCTAGCAATGTCCGTCCATCTGTCTGTCTGTCTCGCTGGCTGGTGCGCACGATAACTCTCGAACGGATCAATCGATTCGGTTCAAAGTTTGGATATCGAAATATTTTGTCCAGATTTGATTTAAGTTCGAAGATGGGCCATATCGGTCCACTCCTTCAGGTACCTCCCCCACAAAAGTTCAAAAATGTTCGGAAAAATTGTCCGCACGATAACTCTTGAAGGGAGTAACCGAATTAGTCCATACTTTGCACATCGTGACATTTCTACCAGATATAGATGAGGTTCCAATATGGACCCTATTGGTTCACTCTTTCGGGTACCTCCCACACAAAATTTTGCTTTTCGTGCAGTTTAGGGCCTGCTCTCGAATAGCTTTGATTTTTGTTGCAGCCACTTGTATTCACTACCCCCATTACGACTATATAATTTTTTTCAGGAGCAAGTCCATATATCCTCAGAAATCAGCACGAAAACTGCAAACAACCCATATAATACCATGTGTCGTAGTTAGAGTGCACGATAACTCTCGAACGGATCAACATATTTGGTTAAAATAGTTTAAATTCGAAGATAGACCATATCGGTCCACTCCTTCCGGTACCTCCCCCACAAAGGTTCAAAATTTTTCGCCAAGATTGTGGGCATGATAACTCTAGGAGGGAATAACCGAATTGAGCCAAACTTTGCTATTGGTAATATTCCTTTCAGGCATAGATCGAGTTCTAATATGGACTATATCGGTCCTCTCATTTGAGTACCTCCCACACAAAATTTGGAAAAAGTAAAGTTTCACAACTCCTCTCTGATCTTATTAATTTGTGACGCAGCAGGTTGCACTTGCGGCCCCTGTTACGACGTTGTAATTTTTTTTCATGGGAAAGTCCATACTTCCTGAGATAATGACCCAAAAAGGTCCAAAAAATCCTACCGGCACCACCTAAACTTGCTAATGTGTAAAATAACCCTTTAAGAGAGAAATCGATTTAACTCAAACTTTGTAAATTGAAAAGTAAAATTGTAATATATTTAAATTCAGAAAATTAAGTGCAACATATTTAATTATATAGTCTGTAAGGAAAATATCCATAGACTAATAAAGAATTGTATTAGGTCCGAATACATCGGATCACTCCTATGGGTACACCCTACCCAAAGTTTGGAAAAAATGCACTCGTCTTGGATCATTCTGAATTTTGTTGCAACATGTAGTTTTTTGCGGCCCTTTCCATCCTGGAAAATTTTCCCAACAGCTAAAAAACCAACAGAAGTATTGTGTTAACTTTTTTTCTTCGGGTACGTGGCTGAGGGTATATCTCTGTCGGCTCAGCTGACTGATACTTTCTTACTTGTTTTTTTCCGAAAATTCATGTAACAACGCGAAATATTCATCGTAGACCCCACATGTGGTATACAAAAATTCATATTTCGACAGGATAAAACGATTTTGAGATGTGTGTCCGTCTGTCCGTCCATTAAAAATTGTAGTCAAACTCCAGACCGCAATTACGAAATTTTGTATGGAAGTCGTGTACTTACTCACTTACTTAGCTGGCCCATTACAGAACATTTTTTTCATGGGCCGAACTAAGAAAAGATCTCCAATTCTCTCTGTTTAGTGCTTTGCTTTCTGGAATACCGCGCCTTGTCATCTCTTAATCCACTTGTTTGTGCCATCTATTATTTGGCCTGCCAATTCTGCGTGCACCGCCATGTGGCCCCGATTTATACGCCTTTTTAGTGGGTTCACGGTGCGCCTTAACTAATTTTTTATTTTTTTATTTATTTTTATTTTAAAAATATTTATTACAATTAAAAATTATAATAAAAATTATAATAAAAAAGCACTAGCAACTAGGGCTATCGGCCTGAACTAATTTTAAATGGAAGGTTCTTACACCTGGGACGTTTTTGCAGATTCTGAAACTTGAATGCTCATAGATGAGAAATATCAAGAAACAAAAAAATCGCCGGAGGGATTTTGAAATAAATCGCGATTTAAGTTCACATTTTTAGGGGTTCTTGAGGTTTTCATGATTTTGCTGGGAAACCGCGAGTCCTATGTAAATGGGCGCAAAGAAAATTTTTGTAGCTGTAGAAATTCTCCACAAGACTGACCTTTAAGATGCTCTCGTAGGTTTTACCGCTTTTGAGATATAGAAGTTCAAATTGAGACAATGCACTGACTGTATCGCATCTTTATAAAACACTGTCATTAATGCAATTTCCTAAATTAAACTTATATATCTTGAAAATGGTACAACCTAGGAAAAAATATATCATCCAATCTTGTAGAGAATTTTCACAGCTTCAACATTTTCTTTAGTCCCATTTTGATATGACTTGCGGCTTCCAAGCAAAATCTTGAAGACTTAAGATAAAAACCTAAAAATTTGAACTAAACCTCTATATCTCAAAAATGGTAAAACCTACGAAAAACCCTAAAGCTAGGTTTGTAGAGAATTTTAACAGCTACAACATTTTCATTAAACTCATTTCGATACGACTTGAAAAACCCCTAAAATTGTGAATTTTGATTGCTATTTATTTAAAAATCGCTCCGGCGATTTTTTCTGACTTTTTTATTTTTCTTATCTATGAACATTGCTGTTTCAGATTCAGCGAAATTTTCCCATGTGTAAGCTGTTTTCATCAAAAGTTAGATAAGGCGCACTGAGCACGATATTGTTTTATAAGGAGGCGATACAGTCAGTGCATTGTCTCAATTTTAATTTTTTTATCTCAAAAACGGTAAAACCTACGAAAATATCATAAAGGTCAATCTACAACATTTTCCTTATGCCCATTTACACAGGACTCGCGGTTTCCAAGCAAAATCTTGAAAACCTAAAGAACCCCTAAAAATGTGAACTTAAATCGCGATTTATTTGAAAATCCCTCCGGCGATTTTTTTTGTTTCTTGAGATTTCTCATCTATGAGCATTGTAGTACCAGAATCTGCAAAAACTTCCCAGGTGCAAGTACCTTCCATTTAAATTTGGTTAAGGCACACCGTGGGTTCATCATCGCTCATTCTTATTATATGGCCTAGCCAATGCAATCGCTGCAACTCGATACGTTTAACTATATTGATGTCGTTGTATAGCAGATACAGCTCGTGGTTCATACGACGTCGATATTCACCGTCAACGCAGATTGGTCCGTAGATCTTTCGAAGAACTTTTTTTCTCTAAAACGCACCAAGCACTGCCTTATCTGCTTGCGCAAGTACCATGGCTTCGGAACCATACATCAGCACGGGTAGTATCAGTGTTTTGTAAAGAGTTATTTTTTGTTTGACGAGTTGTGGCTTTGTTTTTGAACTGCTTACTTATGCAAGAGTAGCATATGTTGGCCAATACAATTCTTATTTTTACTTCACAAATGATGTCGTTTCAGCAGTTGGTGCGATCTCAATGGACGCATTGCCCGCCGACACCAATAACTTGGTCTTCCCGAAGTTTACCGCCACACCGACTTTAGCAGATTCTCATTCGACCTTCATAAAAGTATCAGTTACTTCTTCTACTGATCGTCCCATGATGTCTATGTCATCAGCATAAGCAAGTAAAATGTGGCTATTGGTGTAGATTGTGCCATTTCTTTTAACGTTTGCCTCGCGTATAACCTTTTCCAGCAGGATGTTGAATAAATCACACGAAAGGCTGTCTCCTTGCCTGAAACCTCTTTTGGTACAAAACTCTTCGGAGAGGTTCTTTCATATTTTAACTGAGGATCTCGTGTCAGTTAAAGTCATTTTACAAATGAGCTTTGCGGGGATACCAAATTCAGACATGGCTTGGAATAACTTTCATCGTAGTGTCCTTCGAAGGCTGCTTTATAATCGACAAAAAGGTGGTAGGTGTCGATCTGCATCTCTTGGGTCTTTTCCAGCATTTACCGCAGGGTAAATATCTGGTCAATGTTGGACTTGCCAGGTCTAAAGCCGCATTGGTATGGTCCAATTATTTCGTTGACCTTGGGCTTTAGTCGTTCGCACAATATCCCTGACACTATCTTGTAGGCGATATGAAGAAGACCTCTGCCCTTATAGTTGATTGTTTAAATAATCTAAACAAGTAAAAAAGGATCAGTCGGCTTTGCTGACAGAGGTATACCCTCAGCCTGTGTGAATTAAAACACTTTTTTTCCAAAAACGTATAAGGTTTCAAAATTTTGGGCGTATGAACCTACAAAAATGTGCGTTTGGATGGAGCTCAAAAAGTTTTGCGGGGAAGATATCTAAAGGAATGAACCGACATTTCATTTTGGAAGTGGGTCTTATTTTGGGTGTCACTCCCTTCGACAGATATCGCGACCACCTGTTGTTTCAGTTTGTCATCTGTATACAGGACCACTAGGTAACAATTTTCAAGGCCATTAACAGGGTTGTTCTGTTTATGAGATATCTGCCATACCATTTTAGCGAATATTTTCGAACTTTTGTGAAGGAGGTACCGGGAGGACTGGACCTACAAGCACCAACTTCCAATTTCACTTTCATTATTGATCACTAAGCTCGATTCCGACGAGAAATTAATTAAAACCAGTAAAAAAGTATCAGTCGGCTTTGCCGACAGATATATACCCTCAGCCTATGTGAATTGAAACTTTCATCTACCGACAGATCGAATATATTTAGGGCCTTTTCAGAATTTTGTGGCCTTTTTGAACATTTGAACTTGCCGACAAAATATGGATTAGGATTAAAGTTCAAAAGTGTTGCGGAGGAAGTACTTGAAGGAATGAACCGAAAGTGGATCTTATTTTGGGGGTCATACCGTTTCGATAGATATTGCACGCACTAGTCATTTCAGTGGGTCATCGTATAATATTTGGACTAGTATGTCAGGAGGCATGAACTTGTCTACCGAAAACATCGATGTAAACAGGATCACAAAGAACAGCATCGGTGTACATTTCCAAAGAATCTTCTGACAGACCCTAAACTGCAATTGCAGGGGAGGTACCTTAAGGAGAGAACCAATATGGGCCATTTTAGAAGTTAAACTAAATTTGCACAAAATATTAGAAGATCGAAAATTTGGAGGGAATTGATTAGCCCGTTCAAGAAAATGTAACGTGTATGCCACTTTATTGTCATTTTTTAAGTTTTGGGTGGAAGTACTGGAAGTTGTGGACCGGTATTGCCCATCTTCGAACTGAAATGTTGGATCGAATCGGCAGATCCGTTCGTGAGTTATCTTGCACTCCAACAACTACAACACGGTGTCATAGGGGTTTTTTGTAACTTTCAGGCTATTTTGTCAGGAAGTATGGGTTTGCCCCTGATGTAACTTGTACCGTCGAAAGGGGGGGGGGCAGTAAATACAAGTTGATACAACAAGAATCAAGGCGATTCGAAATCTGATTCTAAACTGAACTTTTCCGAAATTTTGTGTGGGAGGTACCCGAAGTAGTGGACCGATATGGTCCATCTTCGAACTTAAATTAAGTTTAGACAAAATATTACGATACCCAAAATTTGTTTCGAATCAGTTGATCCGTTCGAGAGTTATCATGCGCACCAGCCAGCCAGACAGACAGACGGACGAACGTTGCTAAATCGACTCCAAATTGTCTGAAACGGATTTCGTCCAAACATACTTGGGGTCTAAAACCATTATTTCGATGAGGCACATTTTGCCCGTATGAAAGTGTATATACCCCCGTTAGCATAAATGCTAAGGGTATAAAAAATAATTAAAAAAATAATACAAACAAATGATCTTCGCCTAAAAAAGGCAAAATTTTCAAATAAATAAAATCAGCTGAGCCAGGCTGGGGTTTAAACCGACGTCCTTGAAAAACATAAGGAAAAAAGTGTTGTCACGGCTCGTTAAGAGCCCTACTCATAATAACTTTCAAAGACTACGCTAAGCGTTTGTCATGAAAGCCATTCAATGTTTGAACAAATATTCAGCGTTGTAAAAAAACAAATTGCAGTTGAAAGAGGAAAAGTTATATGCGAAGTCGTCCCACATCCGATATGTTTGAGGAGCCTTTACCACAGGCGAAACATGTCATGTCACCACTATGTGGGCTCGAGTCGTCGGCTTTCCTTTTTCACTTGCATTATTGATCATTAAGCCAGATCCCAACGAGAAATTAAAAAAATACTCCCTTTAAAACAGCTCATATGAGGCGACATCGTTGTTCTTTCCAATACATGGACCAATATCCACAATTTTCCCAATTTAGCGAAATATTCTGTAACATTTTATAGACCCATGGTAGTCATATGGGTGTTATATTGAGGCCACAACTTTTAAAATACCGTATAGGCGGAGAGAAAATTAACACACAACCGTATCCAATTCGGCGATTATTATGTAATACTTTTTCTGCTCGGAATCAATTCCATTCAAAGCAAATTGCGCTTCCACCTGGACAAACCAAAGAGACGGATTTTCTCTCCAAAATCGGGGAATTTTAATGGCATGTTGCATCGAACTAACAGATGGGATTGCATTCTGTTGAGATACACCAGTCGCTGTTCCTGATTTATTTGTCATTGTTGAGATTTGAGGCACGAATTAGGCTGCTTGAAAAATATTCAGCGTCGAGGGTCACCAATTTATAGGCGGAGAGAAAATTAACACACAACCGATTATTTTATTTTATTTTCACAAAACTTATATTACTAAATCAAAGCCTACTAAATTATTTTATATTTATATTGTATGTTAGTAGTAAAGTATGTTTGGCTAAAGTATGTACATATATAAAAGTGTATATTCGTGACTAAAGTATACTCCTACAACCGTAAATCTGGAGGTACGGTCATATGGAGGCTATTTGAGGACGTTAACCGGCACATTTCTGGTGGAATATTTCATACCCGTATCAAAAACTTAATACCAAATATCATGTCAGTCATTTCGATGGGATATTGAGCAGCAAACTTTAACATACCGAAAATCGGGAGGCAATTTTAGTTGGAAAATTTTGCACCCCCAGCTAACACTGAATACCAAATTTCACAAATTTTGGTGGGATATGGAGGACACGACCTTTAAAATACCGATAATCGGGAGGTACCGTTCTATGGAGGCTATATCAGGGTTTCGGAGTCGAGGTATTTTTGGCTCGACTCCGACTCCAGGCGAGTTTTTTTCACGACTCCGACTCCGGGTTGACTCCGAGAGTGAATTCCTATACCACTAAAAATGAATAAAATATGCACAAAATTTTAACTTTTTCGTATATTTTGGGATATATAGGCTAATGTGTTAGTTTTTCCTTACATATTCATTAGAAAGGACATTCGTTCGAATACATTCGAGCATACAAATATTGTTTTTGCCGAATCTTACATTGAAAAACAGCAAAGTTAAAAAGTTTTTGTCGATTTTCCTTTTTTGCACGAGAATAGTCTGGACTGAATTCTTACGCGTGAGAAAATCTTTAAGCTTTCAAAATATGTGAAAATGAAGGGGCAATACAAATCATAAGGACTACATGCAATAAAAATTATAAGCAATTCATGACCAAGTTTCAAACTGGTGTTTAGTGGGTTTAGCCTCCAGTTGTAAAGCTCAATAAAAACCATTTCTCATGATTTTTTTTTCGAGAAAACTACGTAGCTTTTTGGCAGATTTTTTTCTTCATCTGACATAGAAAAATATTACGAAGTTTTGAGGCCGTCTACGAAATCCTGTTTTTATTAAAACTAATAAATCAATTGCCATATATTTATGTGGCTGATTTCGAGAAAAACACATATATGCGGCATACAAAATAAAATAAATTCTTCCCATCCAACGCTCAAACTAAGGCAATATTGTTCCGATCAACTTAAAAATTTTACCACCTATTTTATGATATTTATACTTTCTACTTTTTTCTGAAATTTATAAGTAGGGATCACCCCTTAAACTACAATCCAGAGCTCAAAATTTGGACTTTAGTGTGGTGTGGATAATTTTATTGAAATATTTGAGAAATATTGTGTATACTACCCAGCACGTAGGCAGATGGATGTTTTCAGGAACTGAAAAATTAGCAGACGATGAGATTTCGTACATGAGAATATTCTACAAAATTTTGCTAAAAAAATGTTATGTAGGGTCGGTCCATTAGGACAAGAAATCTATATTGTCATGTTTTCAGTGCCCTTTATCACTTTTACCCGATCCTTTCTCATGAAAACTCTATGATTATGAATTTCGTATATGATATTGATTGTGTAGAAAACTCGGATACACATGAACTATCTCTGTTCCTGGCGGACAGATCCTGTTATTTGAATGTCCACATCTAAACGAATCCTAGAAGAAGATTCGCCGTTTGTCAGACTTCCTAGATATTTCGGGATGAATCTGTAGTTGACCAATTACGAATATGATGCCCTAATTAAGTAGCGTAGCCATCCGAATTGCATATATAGTTAATAGATTATACGAAATTTACCGAAATTCCGAACAGGAATTTTTCCACCCCTAGATCTTGACTTCCATTTTGTGTCACAGGGTATTCAGTAAGATTTCCCATAGAGATCACAATGTCTTTAATAGAAGACTTCTCATAAAAACAAGACGAGAATACTAATAGACCTTTGTGAGAAGACCAGTAAGACTTCTTAACTTTACTTTACATAAAAAAAACTTTCCAAAAATGTAAAGAAATTGGATCAACAAACATAAATATCCTGTAAATTGTCCCTTAACTTATTATAATATACCGTTTGCATATATGTTTTCTTATACATTTCTTTTAAAATAAATAATTATTTTAAAAAAAAAATGTTCTTGTTCAAAATTTTATGTTATATTTCTATAACGAGAAAAAAAATTTGCCCGGAGTCGGAGTCGAGTTATTTTTTTCGACTCAGACTCCGACTCCAGCAAAATTGCTCGACTCCGACTCGTAGACTCCGACTCCGAAACCCTGGGCTATATGGAGACATGGACATATACTGACAAATTTCAGGTGGAAAGTTTTATACCCTCAACGAAGACTTGCAGCCATATCGGTGTTAGAATGAGGCTAAAACCTTCAAAATACCGCAAATAGGGAATTACCGTTCTATGGGGGCTATACTAAGGGCCACGCCTTGTACCGTCAAGTTTCTGGGGGAAAGTTTTTCATCCCCAGCGAAGACTAAATACCAAACATCAGTCATTTCTGAGGAATATTGAGGCCACAACCTTCAAAACACCGAAAATCGGGAGGTTAATTTAATGGGCGATATATAAAGGCGTGGACCTATGCCAACAAATTTCATATAAAACGTTTAATACCCCAAATGAAGACCAAATTCCAAATTTCAGCCATTTCGGTGGAATATTGAGGCCACAACCTTCAAAACACCGAAAATCGGGAGGTAAGTTCTATGGAGGCTATATAAAGGCGTGGACCACATTTCATATGGAACGTTAATTACCCCAAACGAAGACCAAACGCCAAAGTTCAGCCATTTCGGTGGATTAATGTGGCCACAACCTTCAAAATACGAAAATCCGGAGAAACCGTTCTATGGGGGCTATATGAAGTCTTGGACCTATACCTAAACATTTGTTATACCCCCAACGAAGACTAAATACAACATTTCAGCCATATCGGTGTGATTCTGTGGTCAAATGGGACTAATACATTCAAAATATCTTAAAGGACCGTTATATGGAGGCTATACAAAAACGTGGACCTATATAAACAAACTTTGGTAGATGTGTTGTGAGACACAAATTACCAAATTACAACCAATTCGGTGGTAAAATGGGACAAATATCTTAAAAATTCCTTAAAACGGCGGCGCGTCACGCGTCATTTTGTATGGGGGCTATACGAAAGCGTGGACCTACATAGCCTGCTTTCAATACCAAAAGTCCTACTTCAATCCGTTCGGACGCTAGAGTGATTTCCACAGACTGACAAACGGACGGACATGGCTATATCGATGTAGAATTGCACGCTGATCAAGAATATATATAGTTTATGGGGTCTACAATGATTATTTCGAGTAGGTACAAACGGAATGACAAACTTAATATACCCCCACCTATGGTGGAGGGTATAAAAATGTGAACATTGAAAATCCCACCTGCGTTTTTTTTTGTTTTTTTTTTATTTTTCTCATCTATGAACATTATAGTTTCAGAATCCGCAAAAACTTCCCAGGTGTAAGCGGTTTTCATTTAAAGTTAGGATTAGGAATTAAAAATTTTTTTTCTATTTTTTACAGAGTCTTTCAAATTGTCTTTCTTATTCGCAATTTAATTGGACATGTACGAAATTGGATGTGAATGATGTGAGTCCAATTACGCTAAATTTACGAAAATTTACGTTTTTATACTTTTTTACAAAATTCTTGGATATATTTGATTTGGTAAGCGGTTGTTATTATGAATCTGTATTTTTTTACGATTATAAGTTATTTTTTATATTTGAAGGTATTTTTGGTCTTGAATAAACAAAGGGATAATGTGACAAAATTTCACAAGGGTCAACATTTAATTAACTTTTATGGAGCTTTTGTATATCAGCGTCATATTTATGGTAAGTAAGCATACCTATTTATTTTATTTATTTTATGGGTATATTTCATGATTTTCTTACAGGTGGTCAACTTGCTGCTGTTGGTTTTATAAATATTATTGCTCAAATCTTTGTGCATTGCTATCATTTCTGGACGGCGGGAAAAGAGAATAGTGCAAAGGTGGAATCATGGAAACGTTATCTAGTGCAAATACAAATATTACAATTTTCTTTGACAAGCATGAGCATTCTGTTAACATTGTTAAATAATTCGTGTGGTTTTCCTGATATGTGGTTGGCTATTTTACTTGTTTTAAATTTGTATGCGGCGGGTGGACTGTATCGCCACTATGTAAAAGAATTTTCACAAAATGTAAAATAATCTAAAAAAGAAATTTTGTTGTTTCGCATGTTTTAATAAACGAATAAAAAATTCTTAACTCGGTGGATCTGACCATCGATCTATGGAGTTTTTATTTTTTGCGTTTTTGGAGGGATATCCTAAATGGGTCCGTAATATGACAGAATTCCGAATAAATGTTATATTGAAACCTCGCAACGAAATCTTATGTTGCTGCTGGGAATTCGTTACGAATTCAAATCTGAAATATAACCTTGAAAAATTCGGAAGGGATATTTTTAGATAAAAACAAATAAGAATGACATTAATGCGGTTAAACCTTGAAACGAACCAAAACGACAAATTTCTGGGGAAAGTTGTGTAGCCCTTAAAGATGTGGGCTATATTGATCTGTATCATTTTCATCGAAAATGGTTAAAACCTTCAAAATACCGAAAATCGGGTCGTAGCTTTCTATGGTAACTATATAGTTTTGTATCCCCAAGGAAGACCTAATCTCAGCCATTTCCCGAAACTCGGGAGGTACCGTTCTATGGTGTTTATATGAAGGCCTGGACACATTCAGCCATTTCCCGAAACTCGGGAGGTACCGTTCTATGGTGGTTATATGAAGGCCTGGACACATTCAGACAAATTTCTGGGGGAACGTTTAGGAGCCCCATAGAAGACTAAATGTCAAATTTCAGCCATTTCGATTGGATATTGAAGCTCAAAATAACGAAAATCCGTAGGTATACTTCTGTAGAAGTCATATGAAAGTATGTACCTATACCTACTTACTTAGCTGACCCATTACAGAACATTTGTTCCATACACCGAACTAAGAAAAGATCTCCAATTCTCTCTGTTTTTCCCTTCGCTTTTGGAATACCTCGCCTTTTCATTTCTTCATCCACTTGTATGCTCCATCGAAGTTTAGCCTCCCGATTCTGCGTGCACCGCCATGTGGCATGTATTCATACGCCTTTTTAGCGGGTTCATCATCGCTCATTCTCATGATATGGCCTAGCCAACGCAATCGTTGCATCTCGATACGTTTAACTATATTCATGTCTTTGCATAGCTGATATAGCTCGTGGTTCATACGACATCGATATTCACCGTCAACGCAACTCGGCCCGAAGATCTTTCGAAGAATTTTCCTCTCAAACACACAAAGCACTGCCTTACCTGCTTGTGCATGTACCCACGCTTCGGAGCCATGCATTAGCACGGGCAGTACCAGTGTTTTGTATAGTGTTATTTTTGTTTGACGAGATGTGGCTTTGTTTTTAAATTGCTTATTTAAACCGTAGTAGCACCTGTTGGCCAATACAATTCTTCTTCTTATTCCACTACTGATGTTGTGTTTATGGCAGTGCCGAGGTAGACGAAGTCTTTAACTACTTCAAATTTATAGGTACCAACTTCCACAGTTGGTCCGAGCTCTATGGGCGCTTTGCGAGTCGACACCATCAATTTGGTATTTTCGCCGTTTACCTTCTTCTTCGACCTTCCTAAAGGTATCAGTTACTTTCGTTCCTATGATGTCTATGTCATCAGCATAAGCAAGTAACATGTGACTATTGGTGTAAATTGTGCCATTTCTTTTGACATTTGCATCTCGTATTACCTTTTCCAGCAAAATGTTGAATAGTTCACACGAAAGGCTGTCTTCTTGTCTGAAACCTCTTTTGGTACTGAACTGTTCGGAAAGTTTCCTTCCAATTTTAACTAATGACCTAGTGTCAGTTAAAGTCATCTTACAAAGCCGGATGAGCTTTGCGGGGATACCAAATTCAGACATTGCATGAAATACCTTTGATCGGAGGGGACTGTCGAAAGCTGCTTTATAGTCGACAAAGAGGGGATATGTGTCGATCTGCATCTCTTGGGTCTTCTCAAGGATTTGCCGCAGGGTAAATATCTGGCCAATGGTGGATTTTCCAGGTCTAAAGCCACATTGGTATTGTCCAATTATTTCGTTGACCATTGGCTTTAGTCGTTCGCACAATGTCCCTGACACTATCTTATAGGCAATAGGGAGAATACTTATGCCCCTATAGTTGGAGCATGCGGTCTTATCTCCTTTCTTGTGGACGGGACACAGGATGCTCAGGTTCCAATCGTCGGGTACGCGTTCTTCCTGCCAGATGGTGCTAACTAGCTGATGCATACACCTTATCAACCTCCGGTTTTAAACAGCTCGGCTGGTAAGCCATCGACTCCTGCTGCTTTATTATTCTTCAGCCGGTTGATTGCTGTGTTTACCTCATCTTGTCAGGGTGGTATACATTCTATTCCATCTTCTGGGATTGGATCTGTGGTATCTTTGTCGACATCGCTACTATTGGATACCAGCAGATTGGAAAAATTGTCCTTCCATATCCTGACCACCCTATCTGTATCTGTTACCAGATTACCTTGCTGGTCTCTACAGGAGGATGTGCCTGTACCAAAGCCATCTGTTTGATGTTTCACTCTTTGGTAGAATTTTCGGACTTAATTCTGGCTCTTGTACATTTCGATTTTTTCACACTCCCGCTTTTCCCTTTCTTTGTTTTTCTAGCAGAAAAAACTTGTATCTTCTCTCCTTTTCTCCCGATATCTCTCTCGTGCGCTACGCGTTGCTACTGATTGTAAAGTAGCCCTATATGCCGCATTTTTCTCTTCGGTGGCAGAACGACACTCCTGGTCATACCATGAATTCTTTTGTGGGGGTCTCTGCAATCCAAGTATGGATTTTGCGGTTGTTTGCATGGAGTGGGCAATATTTTGCCGTTGTTTTGTTACGAGTATGCTATCGGGACAAGGAGTGCTCTCATTAAGCAATTGGGCTAGTTGAGTGGAATATGCTGTGACTATCTGTTGTGTTTGCAGCCTATCGATGTCCAACTTCTGCGTTGTGTATGTTCGTGCTTTATTTGCAACGTTTAGACGGGTACGTACCTTTGCTGCAACAAGGTAGTGGTCCGAATCAATGTTTGCGTCTCGCAACGATCGTACATCCAACACGCTCGATGAATGTCTTCCATCTATCACAACATGATCAATTTTATTACTTGTTCTTTGATCTGGAGACATCCATGTGCTTTTATGAATATCGATATGATTAAATCTGGTACTGCTTACTACCATGTTTTTTGCAGCTGCAAAGTCTATCAGCCTCATACCATTTTCAGATGAAGATATTCTTCTTTCCAATATTGGCATTAAAATCGCCTAGAATGATTTTAATGTCATGGGCAGGGCAACGGTCATATGTTTCTTCTAAGCGCTCGTAAAATATATCTTTTGTTTGTTCGTCCTTGTCTTCAGTGGGAGCATGAGTGCAAATAAAGATGATGTTGAATAATTTAGCTTTTATTCGAATTGCAGCAAGTCTTTCATTCACTGGGGTGAAGCTGGATACCAGCTGTTTTAGCGTCCGACTAACTACGAATCCGCAACCAAACTCATGCTTTACGTCATGGCAGCTATAATACAGTGCGTCACCTTTAGGTGTTGTTGTGAGGCCTTTCCCAATCCATCGTATTTCCTGTATGGCAGTAATATCGGGCTTGTACTTTTCAAGTACGTCTGTCAATGCGAAGACTGTACCTTCTCTATAAAGAGTGCGAACATTCCAGGTGCAGATTCGCAGATCATGGTCCTTAAAACGTTTGCGGGGTTCGTCAACTTCGTTTTTGTTTGTTTTTCTTTTCTGTCGTTTTTTCATAGTAGGCTGTTTTTTCTAGGGGAGGGTTACTAACCCGACGCCCAAACCCAAGTTTTATGGGTGAACGCGCGGCACATGTTAGCACCACGGGGAGTTCAGTGTCCACTTGAGATGAAAAAGGGACCAAGATAAATCCTGGACTTTGCCATGTTAAAACTGGTCAAGAACGTTCCTTGGTATCTTCCATCCCCTACCTCACCCCAGTATGTATATACTGCCTTTTATCTTCTGTCATCCATTTCGGTTTTATAATGACGCTGAAAATCGGAATGTACCGTTTAATTGGGATAATATGAAGACGTATACCGATACTGAAAAATTTTTGGTGGAGGAGCTGTTTTATGTGGACCTACGTGTGCCTTTTGTGGATACGTTTGTTAACCACAAGAAGCCTTAAATTCCAATTTAGAGCTATTTTGATCGGTAAATGTAGCTTAAGTCCTCTATGTAGCAAAAAGGTACCATGATATGAGGATAATACCACAATGTAGACGGTCATTTGGCGCTAAGTATTTGTATATATATTTTCTTACCCCTTGGAACATTAAATGACGAATTACTGCTAAGAACAAACTAAAATGTCCATATTACAAAAATTCTCCAAAAAATGCCGAAAATCGGTTGTTTTTCTTTTATGGGGGCTATATCAAAACATGGACCTGCACTAATAAAGGGGAACATTTTTTACTCCCAACGAATACTAAACTTAAAATTTCAACCATATCGGGAGTACCCCTCCATGGTATTCATGGATCTACAAATTTCTAGGGGAAAATTTAACATTAACAACGAAAAATAAATACCGAATTTCAGCCACTTCGGTGTGATAAAGCTAAAACCTTGAAAATACCCAAAATCGGTCAGTACCCTGCGGACCTACACTGACAAAGGGTACTCCCAACAAAGACTAAATACGAAAATTCATATCAGTTGGATAATGAGTATAAAAAATTTTAAAAATAGCGGAAACCGGACAGTACAGTTCCATGAGGGCTATATCAATACGTGGACGTATAACCTAAATTTTCTATTTTTAGAATCCTCGAGGAACTGAAAATCCGAAAAGCATTTATGGTAAAAAAATCACGATACTTATATTCATATAAATTAGGGTAGCTTATGACAGACTTATATATACCAATGTCTTGACGAGCTGAGTCGATGTGGTCGCAATTTTGATCGGACCGCCACGAAATTTGGGGGTTGATGGGGGTCCTGAAGGAGAAGAAGCCTATTGATTTTGGTGATGGTCGGATCATATTCAAGGGTCGGAATAGGAAAAACACTTCTGTGGAGAAAAAGTCAAGCTTTTATTTTTATGCGAATATCTCCGCTTCACCTTTATAACGGAGATATCGCAATAGTCACTAATCCAATTCAAGTTTTAATTTTTTGGATTTCAATTATAATGTCGAATACCACAGTTATGGCTATTGGCCTTTAAAAAACGAAGCCTGACAGTGGAAGTAGGAAGTACAATGATGCAAAGTAGGTTTTGAAATCACGTTACAGGTCGCATATTCGATCGGATTGTTACGAATTTTTGGGTGTTGATGGGAAGAAGGCTATTTATTGACTTAGATGTTGGTCTAATAACATAAAGGTCGACCCTTTATAATGGTCAAAAAACTAAAGTGGAGAAAAATTCTAAACATTTTAAATGTAGGTCAGCTTTAGACCAGAATAGACACCTATTGCTATAGGTGATGATCGTGAAATATTTAGTGGGTGAAATGGCCCAAACTCAAAAATTTTATCCGATTTTGTAGATGCTCTATAGGTCCCAATTATAGTCCGATCAGCGCTAAGTTTTTAATAGTGTTCGAGTTTATGACAGAAAAGAAGCTTACAATTTAATATGATGATCTGATAGTCTTTAGCGGGTAATATCTATTCCCCGATACGATATGTACCAAATAAAACAGGTTTCATTTTGGAATATGATTCCACAGGGGTTTGTTGACGCTATTCACTTCGGTTATTCAAGCAGGCTTTTATCTCTCTACTAGCACTGTCTCCAGTAACTAGTAAGCACACAGCTTTACTCTATTCAGGTTACTTCTTTACTCATTTGATTACACTGACGACTTAACTCGCGGAATGATTTATAACTACTCATTTGCCCACCCGTATTTATACCCGCTTGCGTATGTATAGACCAGGGTCGCCCATCTGTATACTGCGGGCGCCCACTGAGTTATTTTGCTTTTGCCATTCTCCCTCATTGACAGTGTACGTGAGCAAAACACGACTGATAAACATCATATGGTTGTTGTTTTTTTTTCACCTATACATAAACACTTGCTTCAAACACTTGGGAGACGCTGGTATAGACTGTTCAAGCACCCTTCATCTGGCATGTTCTCCAATGTTCAAACGAGATCCATATGTCGAAGGTCACACTAGAGTGGCTTCATTGAAACTTTTAGGTATTTATAGATCGAGTTCCCCACTACAGCAACTTTATGATATCACTCTACTGTGAAACTCGACCTAGGAACCCTTGTTTTCATGAAATTGTTTCAATGAAACTCTCTAGTGTGACCTTCGACTATGCACATTCACACATACTCGTATACAATAAATAACAGGGAATACGAGGGGTAACAATGACGTCACAAGTTAGAAGAATAATTGAATAGTCAAAAACAAGACGAATTTAATAAGGTGATCCAAAAGGCGAATGCAGGCAGTAGTTTTCATTTGCTGTCAAAATTTGTTGGGCGAAATATCCTCAAAAGGTAGACGAAAATGGTAAATATTTTTCGAGAAGCTTAAATAAAGATGTTGTACACAGATATTCTTTACAGAAGCGAAATATTTGTTATTTATTTATGATTGAAAATATGTTTTGACAGCAAATGAAGACATTAGTTGGTATTATCGTATCACCTTCTTTCTTGCACCATGGTCAAAATAAATGAAAGAGAGTACGGTACAACAACATAGTTAAGTAAAGAGTGTAAGTTAAGAATACGCAATAATTTCATGATTGTTCAAATAGCTGTTGTAGCAAAATTGATAGCAATAAACTAAATGCTTAATAAAAATTTACGTTGCAATTAAAATTTCTAACTTAATTCAATCTGTTACATTCGTAACAATATATTACTATATTTACCTTCAATGCTACAAAATGTAGCAAGAATGATCATGAATTTGCCAAATCAAGAAACACCCAGTTTTTAAATTGATGCAAAATACAATGATGTACGGGATATTAAAGGTTTTGTGCTACCCTTTGCTCATAAGTAATGTAATAACTCAATCTGTAAAATCAGGAAAGCTATTTTAATATTGATTTCTTAATAACATGCTCGTATACAGGTCCGATTGTCCTCTATCTGCTATATCTCTGGTATGTTTTCGTGTATATCAACTTATGTATGTATGACCGGACGAATATAATATGTCGCAATAATACAAAAGAAATTCCGTGGAAAACTAGTGCCCAGGGGTAGTGGAGTAGGGTATCACATTGTCGGCCCTGTCCAACTATAACCCTCTCTTACTTGTTTAAATCCTGATGACGAAAAATAATTGTCTATTTTTCATATTAATCATACTATCGGAAAAATTATCAGAAAATCATTTCGCGAAAAGCTAGAAATACAAAAACTTTAAATCCTGTGAACTTTGACCGCGATTTATTTAAAAATCCCTCCAGCGATTTTTTCTTGTTTTTGGATTTTTCTCATCTACGCTGTTTAAGAATCCGCAAAAAAATTTCCCAGGTGTATGCGATTTTTATTTAAAGTTAGTTAAGGCACACCGTACATGACACTGTTTTAATGTTCAAACGAGATCCATATGCACATTCACACATACTCGTATACAAACAGACTAATGGAAGTAATCAACGCACCAATGCGCCAGCCATAATAAATACCAGGGAATACGAGGGGTAACAATAACGTCACAAGTTAGAAGAATAATTGAATAGACTATACAGTCAGTGCATTGTCCCAATCTGAACTTCTATATCTCAAAAATGGTAAAACCCACGAAAATATCATAAATGTCAATCTTTTCTGTTTTTTTTATTTTTCTCATCTATAAACATAATACTTTCAGAACCCCAAAAACTTCCCAGTTGTAAGCTCCTTTAATTTAAAGTTGGTTCAAGAGTACAGTGCAAAACCTTTTAGTACATTCTCAGATTTTTTTTGACTAAAAGTTCCAAATATCGTGCTTTGAAAAATTCGAATTCTGTAAAAACAATATGCAAAGAAATTCTCCCATTCCCATTCCCATTATTTTTACAAGGGCATGTCGTGCGAAATAAGTATTTATTTTTGGGCCACTTATATAAGTATGTACTACAAAAGACAGTTCCTAAAAGTCTCAACTACTTATTTAAGTAGGTATTTCATAATGGGTTAGTAGGGGTTTGTGTAATGGGTATTTTTGCTGGGTCATAACTTTTTGCGATTAAATATTTAAAATCAGTTTTTATCAATGATTGTACTTTTAAATTTTGTTGAAATTTTTTTTGTATTAAACTACGATTAATTACAAAAATTTTAAGTCCTATTTGGAATTCGAATACAAACATTTTTCTTATATAACACTGTGCAAAATATGTTATTTTACCAAATAAATAATACGTTTCATTTCTTAACATTAAAGAAGTTGTGAGTATTTTTTTTTTTTTTTTTGAATATAGTTTTTACTGAATTCGACTTTTTCAAGGCGCGATTTCTCTAGGTTTAGCAAAAAAAATCTGAAAATATACAAAAAACAAGTAAGCAAATGCTAAAGTCGGACGGGGCCGACCATGTGATACCCTACACCACTACCCCTGCAATTAGCTACTAGCACATCAAAATTATTTAACAAATAAACTTACCCCCCGTTATTGTAACTAATTATACCCTACACCACTATGTGGAAAGGGTATTATAAGTTTGTTTTGGAAAAAATTCATGGAACACCGCGGAACATTCGTCGGAGACCCACAATGTGGTATACCAATCTTCATGTCTCGGCGGGATAAAGCGATTTTGAGATGTGCGTCCGTCCGTCCGTCTGTCCATTATAAATTGTAATCAAACTCCAGGCCGCAATTATAGACCGATCATCACGAAATTCGGTATGGAGGTCGGTTTCACATCAGAATAGATCGCTATTTTAATTGGTGATGATCGTGAAATATTTAGCGGGTGAAATGGACCAAAAACATAATTTTTATCTGATTTTGTAGCTGCTCTGTAGGTCGCAATAATAGTCCTATCGCCTCGAAATTTTAAATAAGGTTAGAGAATATGATAAAGAAGAAGCTTGCAATTCGAGATGGCGATCAGATAATATTTAGAGGGTTAAGTGGACCAAAACTTTTGTGTGAAATTTGTGAAAATTTTTAATAAACAGCTCATATCTTTTATTCATATATTCCTAGATGAGACATTCCGATCAAGTAAGCTTAACTTGGAAGACGTTCTCTTGACCTTTCCATTGATGCCAATTGTGTTGATTTACGCGGTCAGATAACAGAGTTACAGCCTAATATATCCAGTTTTTTGCTTGTAGTGTAATCATAAGCACAATAGAGGCCGCAATTATAGAGTAATAGTCACGAAATTTTGCACGAGGTAATGGTTTAGGTCGAAGAAGATGACTACAATTTTGGAAGATGATCCGATATTATTTAGCGGGCGAAATGGACCATTACTTTTGTATGAAAAATATACAAATTTTATTTTTGGTCCATATTTTTATTCCTGAATGGCATATACCGGCAAAGTAGCCTACATATGGAAAATTAAATACTGATATTTCCCGGGATGCAAATTGCAATAATGAATTTGGTAAATAACGGGTCTACTGCCTAACATATAATGGGTGTAGAGAAACATAATTTCCTCTCATACTACAAATTGTCTCAATCATGGCAGAGAAATTTTCAGTTCAGTTGTCCAATTGAATTTATATACAAATATTGCAGCATGGGGTCGCTTCGCCACATATTTTATAACCCTCAGCCTTTAGGTTAATACAAAATATACAAAATACGACCAAAGATGTGTCGATCGAAAAAATGGTTTTAGAACCCAATTATGTTTGGACGAAATTCGTTTCAAACAATTTGGAGTCGATTTAGCCCTGTCCGTTCATCTGTCTCTCTTACTGTCTAGCTGGCTGGTGGGCACGATAACTCCCGAACGGACCTACCGATTCGAACCAAATTTTATACTTCGTAATATTTTACTCAAGCTTTGTTTAAGTTCGAATGTAGGCTATGTCGGTCCACACCTCCCCCAAAAAAGTTCAAAATTGTGTGAACGATACTGTTGAAGTGCGAAATTGATTTGGTGCAAACATTTTTAATATATTATTATTCCAGATATAGATCGGGTAAGACTATATCTGTCCACACCTTCGAGTACCTCCCACACAAAAGTTGGAAAAGTGAAATTTAAGAGTCCTATCGAATCGTTTTGATTTTTTCAGCAGATTGTATTTGCGCCGCAAATCCGAAAGATAACTCTCAAGGGGATTTTACGATTAGTCCAAACTTTGTACATCTTACTATTTCATCCAGTCATGTATCAGTCTGGAATATGAACTATATCGGTCCCGTCCTTCGAGTACGTCCCACACAAAATTTGGGAAAAGAGTAGTTTGAGGACTCGTGCCGTATCTGTTTGATTTTTTTTGAAGAAGGTTACTTTCACGGTCCCTATTGCAACGGTACCATTTTAAGTCCATACTTCCTGAGATAATGGTCCAAAAGTTCCAAAAACCCCTGCCGGCTCCAACTAAAATTACAAATCCGAAAAATAATTCTCAAACTTTTCCAAAAATCAGAATTTAGCTAACTAAAATGTATTTAGTATAGCCCCACATTGCGATACCTAAAGATTCCACGCATTTTGAAGCAAACTCGTGATACAAAATCAATATATTTTGCCACCGTTGAAAATTTGATGTGGCCAGGCCTGGGAATCGAACCTGGACATTCAGCGTGCAAGGCGGTTGCACATAGCTAATACCTAGAGGTTGTGGTGTAGGGTATCACATAGTCGGCCCCGTCCGACTATAGCCTTTGCTTACTTGTATTTGTAATAATTTAGGCATGGCTCAGCCCCCAGATGACATACGGACCTAATTTTTCGTAGACGCGTTCCAAATATAATTAAGAACTGGGAATTTCTCCGTCATGATAGGGACAATTTGTAGCATGACAGGAAACTGTGATTCTCTACAAAAATCCACTATATGTGGATAGGCCCGTTATCTACCAGACATATTATCGCAATTTGCATTAGGCGTCAGTAGCTCTTTTTGTAGGCTACTTTGCCGGTATATGCCCTTCAGGAATTAAAATATGGACCAATAATTTTGTTATATCTATCATGCAAAATTAATGGTCCATTTTACGCGCTAAATAATATCAGATAAACGTCCAAAATTTTAGGCATCTTCTACGACTGTAATTGCGACCGGTAGCGTTTTTATGATTACACTACAATCAAATAACTGTATATATTAGGCTGTATCTCTGTTATTTGACCTCGTACATCAGCATAATTGGCATCAATGGAAATGTCGAGAGGTCGTCTTTAAAATATAATTCACGTGGGCGATATATGTCTTCCAGAAATAAAGATTTAAGCAGGATATTAAAAATTTTCACAATTTTCACAAAAAGTTGTGGTCCATCTATACATCACCATCTCAAATTGCAAGCATCTTCTTTGTCATATACGGTTACCTTGTTCGAATTTTTGAGGCAATCGGGCTGTTATTGCGACCAACAGAGCAGCTACAAAATCGGATAAAAATTATGTTTTTCACCATCATCACCAATAAGAATAGGTGTCTATTCTGGTCTGGCAACACTATTGAGCTTTATTCCGAAACTATATATTTGTCGGCATGTTCATACGTCCAAAATTCTGAAAACGCGGAAATATTTTTTTAGGAAAAAAAGAGTTTCACTTCACGCAGGCTGAGGGTATATCTCTGTTGGCAGGGACTAATGATACTTTTTGCTTGTTTCAGGGGCAAGTCCATACTTTTCACATCATAATATTATTGAGAGACATAGATCAAGTTCGAATATGGACTATATCGGTCCCCTTCTTCACCTATCTCCGACAAAAAAGTTCAACATTTTTGTTTGTGTGCAGTTTAGGGTCTTTTCGCAGATCCTTTGGAAATTTTAATCAATGCGTCTTCTTGCGCTTCTGTTAACAACGATATTATGTTTTTCGTGGGCAAGTCCATACTTTCTCACATAGTGGTCCAAAAGCTCTAAGTTATGCATACGGTGATCGATCCATTCCTTCAGGTACCTCCTCTGAAACATTTTTGAGTTTTAATCCAAATATATACTTTTATACATACCCTCAGCATTTATGCTAGAAGGGTATACATATACACTTTGATACGAAAAATGTCGTCTGTCTGGCTTGTGCACACGATAACTCTCGAACAGTTCAACCGATTCGAACCAAATTTTGGGTATCGTAATATTTTGTCCAACCTTAGTTTAAGTTTGAAGATGGGCCATATCGGTCCACGCCTTCTGGTACCTCCCCCACAAAAGTTCAAAATTTTTCTGAAAAATGGTCTGAAGGGAGCAATCAGTTTGGTCAAAACTTTGCACATCGTATTATTTCTTCCAGATATAAATCTGGCTCGAATATGAACTATATCTGTCCACTCCTTCGGGTACCTCCCACACACAATTCGGATAAAGTGAAGTTTAAGGGCTCCTCACGGATCGTTTTGAAATTGTTTTCAAAAAGTTTCTTTTGTGGCTCGCTTTACGACGGTACAATTTTTTCCCGGAGTAGGTCAATAATTCCTGAGATATTGGCCTAACAGCGCCAAGAAACCCTGACGGCACCAACCAAAATGGAAAATCCGCAAGATAATCCTCGCAGGGAGTTTTTAATTGATGCAGGCTTTGCGCATCGTATTGTTTCATCCAGTCCAGTATGGGATTGAAATATAGACTATATCGGTCCACTCCTTCGGGTACCTCCCACACAAAATTCGGATAAAGTGAAGTTTAGGAGCTCCTTCCGCATCGTTTTGACTTTTTTTCAGCAGATTGTTGGAGCGGCCTCATTTACAATAGTACATTTTGTTCCGAAGTAAGTCAACACTTCCTAAGATAATGGCTCAAAAGCTTCAAAGCCCTGTCGGATATAGTGGAAGACAACTCTAAAACTTTTTCAAAAATTTCTTTCAAACTTATTTTAACATAATCTAATATTTTGAGTCCTTTATGAGAAAGTTGGGTTGCCAAAAATGTTTGGTATACGTCAATGATTTGGCAAAGCAAAGTCGTGTTATAAAATCAATTTATTTTATATACTGCATAATTATTGTGTTTGGTTTTGTTGTTTTTTTCTTGGTCAGTGGCTGACAGGGACGTAGCCAGGATTTCATTTCGGGGGGGCCCACCTGACCAAAATTTTGAAAGTTCATGTTAGCGGAAATGTCTTATTTATCAAAGATATAAACCTTATTTTAGACTTATTTTACTGATGAAATAATTTTCATTACTAGTTTTTAATACAAATGGCGTAAGACTTCTTGGCAAATTTTATCTTGTTTTTAGAACTTTTTTGACAATATGTCAGAGTTAATATATGGTCAAAACAATGAATATGTTAATAATCCCATATATTTTTGGGCGTATCAATTATAATTGGTAATTATCAAATAATTCACAACTACAGTGAATGTTATGAAATTCAGAAATATCATTTCGGTAAGACCAAAAGAAAAAGAATACAATCGAAAACCTTAGAAATATCATAACATTGAATTTTCAAATATCTTAACATTCTATTTTTCAAAAATATGCAAAAATCCGATGTCTTCTTATCACAAAGAATTTCTGAAGACCGAGAACTTATGCTAGTTAGTCTATCCATCAAGAAATTCTAGTACCTAATCGCGGTCATGTAAATGACAAATTCTGTCGCCAAATCGTACATCTGTCAATAGACAGCCTTTAGCCAAAATGTGCCTCATCGAAATGATGGCTTTAGGGCCAAAGTGTGTTTGGAAGAAATCTGTTTCAAAAAACTGGAGTCGACTTAGCTTTGTCCGTTCGTCTGGGTAGCTGCCTGGAGAGTACGGTAATTCATTCTCAAACAGATCAACCCATTCGGTCCAAAATTTGGCCTTCTTGATATTTTGTCCAAATTTTGATAAACTTCGAAGATGGGCCATATCGATGTACTCTTTCGGCAAGCTTCCGCAGAGTATTTCAAAATTTTTCAGCGAAGTGCAGTTTAAGAAATCTCTGGATAAGCTGTGTAAGCTTAAGACCTCAATGGTCATGGCTTCACTTCCTTTATGCTAATAATTTGGATATAAGTAAAAATATGAAATAAATAAATTATATAATTGTTCCACAAACATCCCAGAAGGGACAGGGGATACTTCTCTCATATCAATGAGTGCACCGTGTGCAAGTTCATATTTTCTGACATAAGGGTCCAAAAGGTGAAAATTATACTGTGGCGAACTGGTGGGCGCAATATCTTTTAAAAGGAATGACTCCCAAAATAAGATCTACTCCCAAAATGAACTATGTCGGTCCGGTCCATTTCTCCATACCTCCATACCTCCTCGCAACATTTGTGATCAATGATACAAATCCATATTTTGTTTGCAAGTTCATACGTCCGAAAATGGCTACAAATTTCTGAAAATCTCCTAATACCTAGTTTTTGCCTTAAAGGATTTTGGCTGTTTAGCCGCTATTCGATCTGTCCATAGATGAAAGTTTCAATTCACACAGCCTCAGGGTATATTCCTGTTCGTAAAGCCGAGTGGTACTTGCTGAGATTTTGACGAAGAAGAAACAATTTCCGATCAGTTTTTAGATTTCGTTTGTCGTCACAAAGTCCTTTACTGAAGGAGGAAAAATTTGCTTTTCTTGAAATGTGAATACATTGAAAGTACTTCCAAAAATACAATTGCTGTGGGTTACTATGACGTTTTCTTCTGGTTTTATTTAAGGAGTAATCGACAGAAAAATGCCTGAAGATGAAATTCATTGTAATTTTGAAATATTGGAAATAATATGTGATAAATAAATTATAAACATTGACCTCAAGCTCAATAATCTTGATTTTATTAACATTCGAAAGGTCGAACAAAACATACAAATTCGACAGAAAAATCCTTTTGTTCAAAAGACATTAACTAATTTGTAGCAAGATACCAGTTTCAAATAATCTCAACGGACGACACTTCGGTGGAACAGAAAATAAATCATAAAAAATGGTTGATATAGTTTTTTTTATTGCAAATTTCAAATATAATACAGAATTTGTAATTGTTATGAATTTCAAAATAGTTTATTACAAAAACGTGTTAGAGCAAATATACAAACACTTAAAACCACAAAGATTAAGCAACGATTTTAAAATCTTCTGATATAGAAGAACAAGTGCTAATGACGTAGGAATAAAACCTACCATAGTATTTGTGAACATTGAAAAATGGGATTACCAAGCAGGACTATAGGAAAAGTTTGGAGTTTCAATTAACTGATATAATTTCGCATATACATTTATCTAATGAATTGCGTATATATACTAGTTACCAAGCTTTGCCTTCGTCTGCCACATCCTAATATGCCTGAAGATCGGCCTAACCACCCGTGAAACGTAGCATAATGGTTAGATGCGTGGGACTTCATTAGGCTCCTAATTTCTCAATGTATCTATTAGGTCTAAACTCGAAAGAGAATTAATTAAATATAACTATGAATGACATTCGCCTTAATAAGGCAAAAATAAAAAAGAATTAATCGATTATTGTTTAAATTTTCAAAAACAAAATATCACAAAAATGTTTTTTTCTGGATGTTGTTTATAAGCCAAAGTATTGGACGTAATATGTTACAAACTTTCAATAAATACAAATAAACGTATTGTTCTGAACTCAGTAACACTTACAGTCAGCCTAAAATTCCGATTAAACAACAACTATGAATAAAATTGCTCAAAACGCTTAACTTGTTCATTATTATACCCTCCACCATAGTATGGAGGGTATATTAAGTTAGAGTGCTGAAATTTTGCACCCGAGTGTCTTTTTTCCATAGGCAGGTCAAGTTCGAAAATGGGCTATATCGGTCCACTCTTTGGTATAGCCCCCATATAACGGTACCTCCGGATTTGAGGTATTTTGACGTTCTTCGCCACATTTGCAGACCGAATTAGCTATAATTTGGCACTTAGGGTTCCTAGTGATCAACAAACTTATATACCAAAGGATATGGGCATAGGTCCATGTTTTGGTATAGTCCCCATATAACGGTACATCCCGATTTTCGGTATTTTAAGAATTTTAGCTACAATTTTTAACCGAACTAGCTGTAATTTGCCATTTGAGGTTCTCAGTGGTCATGCAATATCTCCACCAAACATCGTCAACATAGGTACATGTTTTGGTATAGCCCCCATATAACGGTACCTCCCGATTTTCGGTATTTTTAGAATTTTAGCCACAATTTTTAACCGAACTATCTGCAATTTGACATTTGAGGTTCTCAGTGGTCATGAAACATCTCCACGAAACATCGTCAACATAGGTCCATGTTTTGGTATAGCCCCCATATATCGGTACCTCCCGATTTTCGGTATTTTGAGATTTTTTAGCTTAAATTTTTAACCGAACTAGCTGTAATTTGCCATTTAAGGTTCTCAGTGGTCATGAAACATCTCCACCAAACATCGTCAACATAGGTACATGTTTTGGTATAGCCCCCATATAACGGTACCTCCCGATTTTCGGTATTTTGAGAATTTAAGCTACAGTTTTTAACAGAAATAGCTGTAATTTGACATTTGAAGTTTTGAGTGGTCATAAAACATCTTCAACGAAACATCGTCAACATAGGTCCATGTTTTGGTATAGCCCCCATATAACGGTATCTCCCGATTTTCGGAATTTTGAGCATTTTAGCTGCAAATTTTAACCGAACTAGCTGTAATGATCGGTATTTTGAGAATACAATACAATTAGCTACAATTTTGTCTATTCAAAAATAATCGTCAATATAGGTCCATGTTTTGGTATATCCCCCCATATAACTGGAATTTTGGGAATTTTCAGTGTTGACGAAATTTCTTCACTAAAATTCGTCAACATGGTTCTATTTTTGAGGGTCTACATTGTTTTGATGAAACTACCCTCTATTTGACTCTTGAAGTTCCCTGCAGCTATAAAACTTTTCCGCCAAAAAATTTAAAGATGGGTTGACTCTTTGATATAGCCCCGTATGTGGTACCTTTCACCTCGCTGAACACATTTTTTTAGATTAGATTAGATAACACTGTGCAACAAAATGGAGGTGAAAGTCTAGGGCACGGAAAATTCCTCTTGGGGAAGAAAGTCCTTGGTGGGTATATTATGAACCCCGAAGGACAGATCCGCCGTGAGTCGAACTTCCGCGTTATGGCGTGATGAAATTTTTGTTAGAGACCCTGTGGGCCATCAGGAATTAGCGTTATATCTTTGTTCACTGTTGCTTAAGTGCTCTACAAAAAGCAACAAACAAAGATATAATGCTAATTGATGATGGCTTACAGAGTCTCTTGCAAAAACTTTATCACGCCATAACGCTGAAGTTCGACTCACGGCGCATCTGTCCATCGGGATTTTTAATATACACACACCAAGGGCTTTCATCTCCAAACGGAATTATCTCTGCCCCAACATTTGTGTTCATAGTGTAATTTAAGCAATAGTGGGAGGTAGTAGGAGTCTATCCATTGTAGGAGTCTATCCATTTTAATTAAGACTATTTTATGGTGGAGGGTATAAAAAGTTCGGCCCGGCCGAACTTAACGACTTTTTACTTGTTTTTATATTTTCAAATATGTTGGACAATAAGTATACCAATGTAGTTAAATAATTCTCTGTAATACTTCCAACTATTTTACGTATTTCTTGAACAATTTAAAACAGTTTAAAATTTTACTAAAAAATTAAAAAATGTGTAACATACGCTAATATCCTATGGGAACTAAAATCATTTCGGGGGGCCCCCCGTGCCCCGCCCTCTGGCTACGTCGGTGGTGGCTGAGGGTATTTCTCGGTCAGCATAGCTGACTGATACGTACTTACTTGTTTGTCGGCAAGTTAATGCGTCCAAAAAGGGTCAAAAAAACTGAAAACCCTCTAACACGTAATTCAATACGATATTGTCAATATACGAAAGTTCTAATTTACATAGGCTGGTAAATATTGTTTTGACGTCAAAAGTAATGAAATAATTTTTCAATGTACTAATATAAAATTCTTTGAATTGCAATTAAATTCAACATTCCTTAGAAATTATAAGATACAGTTTACCAATAAAATATTTTTAATGTTCAGCTGGAAAATAAATTGGTAAGTAAAGGGCAACAATGGAACAGTCCTTATTTAGAAAAATTCGCGAGGTACCGTTCTATGTGGACTATATAAAAACGTGGACCTATACCAACCCGAAGTCTCAGTACAAAATATCAAACACTTCGGTTGCAAAATTTTCAGAAAAATGTAGATAAATGAAACTGTGCAACAAAAATTGACCAGAAAAATATTCAAGCGTTCTGATGCAAAAATTCTATCGTGTTGGAGTTCACGGACAACATTCATTTCATTTAATTTTTACACCCTGCACCATAATAGGGTATTATTAGATTAGTCATTTCGTTTGTAACACATCGAAATATTCATCGGATACCCTATAAAGTTCATGGTAAAATTATAAGTCGATATTACCATGTCCGTCCGTCCGTCTGTCCAAATCAAGATACAGCTCGCAATTTTTAAAATAGAACTTTTGGGGTATAAAACGTTTCCAAAGAATTTTGTCGGTACAGGCCACGACTTCATATAGGCCCCATTTAGGCCCCTCCCGATTTGCGGCATTTTGAAAATTGTGGCCTCAATATTCCACCGAAATGGTGGGGTTATAAAACGTTCCACCTGAAATTTGTAGGTATAAGTCCACGTCTTCTTATTGCCCCACAACACTGTACCTCCCGTATTATAAAGTTTGTGGCTTCAATATTTCGCCAATATTGCTGAAATTTTGTTTTTAGTCTGAATACCCCAGCTTTCCCCTCTAAATATGTAGGTATAGGTCCACGCCTTCATATAGCCCCCATAGAACGATACATCCACATTTTCGATAATTTGAAGGTTGAGGCCTCAATATTCCACCGAAATTGCTGAAAATTGGTATTTTGTCTTCATTTGGGTTAAAAAACTTTCCCCCGGAAATGTGTCCACGTCTTCATATTGCCCCCATAAAACTGTACCTGCCGATTTTCGTATTTTAACGGTTGTGGCTCCAATATTCCACCGACATGGCTGAAATTTGGTTTTAGTCTTCGTTGAAGGTATTCAACTTTCCCCTCTAAATATGTCGGTATAAGTCCACGCCTTCATATAGCTCTAATAGAACAGCACATCGCAGTTTTCGATACTTTGAAGGTTGTGGTTCGACCCAAATGGCTGAAATTTTATATTAAGTCTTCGTTGGGGGTGTAAAACTTTACACCTGAAATTTGAAGATATAAGTCCACGTCTTCATATTACCCCCATAAAACTGTACCTGCCGATTTTCCGTATTTTAAAATCTTCAATATACCACCGAAATTGCTGAACTTTGGTATTTAGTCTTCGTTGGTCGTATAAAACTTCCCCTCGAAATTTGTCCGTACAGGTTTACGCCTTCATGTAGCGCCCATAGAACGGTACCTCCCGAATTTCGGTATTTTGAAAATTAGCCACACTGTTTTACCGAAATTGCTGGAATTTTGTATTTAGTCTTCATCATAAACGAAACAAACGAAAAGGAAACTAATTGTTCGGTTTTACTTAAATACAACTCGTGGTGGAGGGTATAACAAGTTCGGCCGGGCAGGACTTAACGCCGTTCTTACTTGTTTTATGATAATTTTTATGAAAACTCAAATTTCAAAAGTGAAAAAGTGCATGATGCGAACTTTTGCGGACCTTTTGATGTTTTATGCGCTTAAATCTTGAACATCAGGTTCGAACATAGCACGCTAAGCATAGTTGCGCTAATCTAAAATAATCACATTACTCTCAACTGAAATCATTAAAACCTTTAAAGTTTTTCTGAATTAAAATAGGAATAATTAATGTAAAACCACTTAAAAATTAAAAAGATATTTTGGCAAAGTTACCCAACACTAATTTTTGTCCTGTCTTATAACCGGATTTATTTATCAGAATGTATCATAACTGTTGATATTAGTTTGCGCCATTCCGAAAAATCACGTTTTTTCCTGAAGTGAAATTGGAATAATTTATGTAAAACAATTAAAACAAGTAAGAAAGTATCAGTCAGTCAATATACCCTCAGCCACTGACAAAAAAAACCAAACACAATAATTATGCCATATGTAAAATATACTGAGTTTGTATCACGAGTTTGCTTTAAAATCTGTACGTATCGTAATGTGAGGCTATACCAAATCACTGACATATACCAAACATTTTTAGTAGCCAAGCTTCTTTATAAACCCAGCAAAATAAATTGGAAGTAGTGCAATGTGGACTAGTTCTGTCACGGCATGTTTTGATGCAGTTCAACCGGAGTCGTGAAAAAGGCACTCCAGTCCTCACATTTTAACGGCATTTGGATGTAATCCAAAGAATCACATCCACTTGTCACATTTTAACAACATCCGGATGCAGTTCAGCGGAGTCGTGAAAAAGGCACTCCAATTCCTCACAATTTAACAGCATCCGGATGCAGTCCAAACGGAGTCGTGAAAAATGCACTCCGTTCGCTACATTTTATTAGCAGTTGTTAGAGATCCTTACATGTACATAAATCAGTTTGTACATCTCTACAGGCAGCGGTATAAATTTTCCAAAAAGAGATAAGCGTGTTAACATTTCCAAGCATTTATTAATACAAACTAAATAATATTTAATTTGTGAACATTTTTCCGGTAACTCACGAGAAGAAAATTTCCGAGTGGAGTGCTGTTGGAGTACATGTCGAAATCTTAACTGGTGATGGGAAGACAACCCATTTAGCAAATGAAGTAAAAACAGTTCAGCTTGGAACAAATGGAGAGCGGAGGAAACACGCATGTTTGCGATTGAATTCAATGGAGAATTTTCATAATTTGTGTTAATGTAATAAAGTTGTTAATATTTTTGTTTTGCACAAATAATAAATGCATTTTATTTGTTCTGGCATATTTTGTAATGGCTTGCACAATTTCCGCAGAATGCCTGTATCAAAACACGTGCATTGGCATTGCATTTGCAAAGGGTCAGTTAAAATGCAGTGCCAGAGGGTCAGTTAAAATGCAGTGCAATGGAGTGCCTCTTTCAGTAGTCACGCTCTTGTAAAAATCATGAATGAAAATGCATAATTTGAAGCACTTCCAGATCACTTGTACATATCGCTCATTTACTCAAAGAGTGGCATAACTCAAAAAATACGTTTTCTGAGTTAGCAATTTCTATTTTTTCTACGATATCTACTTTATCTTGTGTCAAATTTTCATACTGATATCTCTAAAACTCGTCGAGTTACAGCTCATTTACTACAAGTTTCGCATAATTCATACAAAAGGTTTTTGAGTTTGTGAAACACTAAAACACTTCAAATCATGCTTGATCTTGCACATAAATTTAGCACTGATATCTGGCTAGCTGTTGGCAAAATACGGTCCAAGTAGTTATTATAGTTTTTGTGCAACAATATTTTTAAGGGTGGGGGTCAAATTTCATTCGTCAACTTAAAACGCGTTTTTCTCGAAAGTGGATTTTTCGAAATATGTCACTCTTTGAGTAAATGAGCGATATCATTTAATTGCCTCTTTGGAGGCAAACTTTTTGCTGGGAAAGGACTCGAAATATTAAATTACTTTAAAGTATGTTTGAAAGAAATGTTTGAAAAAGTTTTACAGTTATCTTGCACAATAGCCATTTAAGTATGTGCTCGGAGGGTTTTGGTGCTTGGACCTTTATCGCAGGAAGTATTGACTTACTCCGGAAAATTTGGTTCGAATCAGTTGATCCGTTGGAGAGTTATCGTGCGCACCAGCCAGACAGACGGACCGACAGACATGGCTAAATCCAAATTGTCTGAAACAAATTTCGTCCAAACATGCTTGGGGTCTTAAACCGTTATTTCGATGAGGCACATTTTTGGTCGTATCAAAGTGCATATGGCGAATAACAAAATTCCTTTACAATTCCATTTGAAAAAAATTAAAAAAATTTTTTGCGACCACATCTACGATTTTTGGTACAGAGGTAAAGCCAAAAAATTCGGTTTCAAATCTGCTCGCGTTCACGAAATTGGACAATGCGCGCAAAAGTTATAGCGGTTTTTATTCTCATATAAAAAAAAAAAATATTTAAAAATATCTTTTTTGTTGTTATGAGAAAATGTATGCATAAATCGTTAACAGCATTCCATATCTATTCGTAGATGTTTAAATAGTTATAAAATTTATTATTATTTTCGCGGAAAATCAACAAATAATAAAAAAATTTTGAAGTAAATCCAAATTATCCTGTCCCAGAATCCGTACAAACCCTCAAAAAATAAAATAAAAAATATGTGCGGAATCTAGACAATGCGTAGAAAAATATGATACCCAATTTATAGAGATTGGGTACATAAATTGCATATTATAGCAACAACAAAAGAGAAAACTTATTGTTGGAAAATATTGTTGCAAATATTTATTTGATTTGATTCTAAAAATTAGAAAAAAATATTTGGGAGTTCTCCAACTATTTCGCTAAAATCCCATAGAATAATGAATGTATACTGTTAAAACTTCATCAAAAAATATGGTTTACCATCGCGAGAGTTTAACTGATAACTGTGATAACTTAAAAGGGTAGGAAATTAAGAGTAATATTGAAATTACAATCATTCGGTTAATATTAAAATTAAAAAGCCTGTTATTCGCGAATTAGTTAAAGTCGGTTGATGCGCATCCGTTTTAGGATACAGCGAATCAATCTCTTTCAAAATTTATGCATATTTCGATGTTTCACTCAGGGGCCATTGTGTGCCGCCAGTTGCATCATACACTTCAAAAAACCTTAAAGTTGGTAAAAGTCGCGCAATGTGCATACGATTTTGATGCGCATCCGGTTTCATCAGCGCCTATCAAAAATACGTCAAAATATATACCAATTTTAATTAGATTTTTCAAGAACCGCGGATGTGCCTCCACATTCAATTTTTTGTGAGAGACCAATATTACTCGCGTATCTCTTTTCTTTTATGACACGCGTTTTCGCAAATATTATAATCGCCAGTAAAGGATTCCATTTATGTAAAAAATTTTAAAGAAAATCGCGGTTTAGTACGCGGATTTGTCAAAATATATTTTTGCTGATTTTCCGATTTTCAAGGTATCTATATCCGCGGTTTTAGTAGATGGATTCGATCGCGGAGGGCTTCATTAGAATGGAAAATGGAATGACAGTTGTAAATTTTACACGCAAAAAATGTGTTTTGTAAGAAAATTCACGCATCAAATTTTGGCCTTTCGACTCCAATTAATAGGATGCTGTAAGGAGCACACTCATGAGATTTGCATCAAACGACGTAAAATCACGAGTTCTATAATCGTGTTAAGAGTTTGGAATATTATATTCTTGCGCGTCCGGATTATTAAAAAAAATTAAAAAAACCCCGAAATTCCGGCTTCAAAATGTCAGCATCAATTTTAGGTGGATGCAGTGGATATATCGAAAAATCATACACTACAATCTTGTTGCCAATGAATATTCTGTGATTCTTTCTTTGCGGATAGGTCTATAAAATGTAAGGTTAAGCCAGAAATCTTATGGGAACATAAAAAAACTTGTTGACTTCAACCCATTTTTACTCATTTTTCTACATTGATGCCAACACAGCTTCCACGAAAATTAATTTTAATGGTCGACATTATGGGATCCCTCCTATAACACTTCATTTTAATGAATTGTAGTCATACTTTCTAGAATATGTTAACAGTTCGCGAATTCTGATAGGGTGAAACTCGGATTCATCGATTGCAAAACATTTTTGTTATTTACCATATACCATTTCTAGCCTAAAGGCTGAGGGTATAAAAATATGTTGGCAACGTTTACCAACACTAATTCTTGGTTTGTCTTATAACTGGGGCTATTATTTATCAGAATGTACCATAACTTTTGCTATAAGTTTGCGCCATGCGGACAAATCACGTTTTTTATACCCTCCACCATAGGATGGGGGTATATTAAGTTTGTCACTACGTTTGTAACTACTCGAAATAATCATTGTAGACACCACAAAGTATATATATTCTTGATCAGCGTGCAATTCTACATCGATATAGCCATGTCCGTCCGTCTGTGGAAATCACTCTAGCGTCCGAACGGATTGACGTAGGTTGATGAAATTTTGGGAAAATATGTTATATTTACGTAGGACTTTTGGTATTGAAACCGGGCTATGTAGGTCCACGCTTTCGTATGGCCACCATACAAAAGGACGCGTGACGCGTCGTCGTTTTAAGGAATTTTTAAGATATTTGGCCCATTTTACAACCGAATTGGTTGTAATTTGGTACTTTGTGTCTCCAGAGGCCAAAAAATATTCCTACCAAAGTTGGGTTATATAGGTCCACGTTTTGGTATAGCCCCCATATAAGGCCCCATATAAAGTACGCGTCATTTTAATATATTTTGAATGTATTAGACCCATTTGACCAAAGAATCGGTTGTAACTTTGTATTTTGTGTTTCCAGAGGCTAAGAAACATTTCTACCATAAAATGATATAGCCCCCATAATACAATATCTCCCGATTTTCGATATTTTGAACGTTTTAGCCTCATTATCACACCGAGATGGCTGAAATTTGGTATTTAGTCTTCTTTAGGCGTATAAAACTTTCCCCTAGAAATTTGTAGGTATAGGTCCACGCCATCATATAGCCCCCATAGAACGGTACCTTCCGAATTTCGGTATTTTGAAGGTTGTGACCACATTAATCCACCGTAATGGCTAAAATTTGTGGTGGAGGGTATAAAAGTTCGGCCCGACCGAACTTAACGCTTTTCTTACTTGTTACTCATATAAAATTGGAATAATATAAGTAGAAATAAAAAATAGAATGGTTATATATATTTGTCGGTATAGGTCCACGCCTTCATGTAGCCCCATTGACCGGTACCTCCCGCTTTTCGGTATTTTGAAGGTTGTGGCCTCAATATTCCTCCGAAATGACTAAAAATTTGTATTTAGTCTACGTTGGTGGTATAAAACTTTCCCCCAGAAAGGTCTCGGTATAGGACCACGCCGTAGTATAGCCCCCACACAACGGTGCCTCTCTATTTCGGGTATTTTGAAGGTTGTGGCCACAACAATCCACTGAAATGGCTGAAATATGGTAACTGGTCTCTATTTGGGGGACTAAACGTTCCATTTGAAATTTGTCGGTATAGGTCCACGCCTTCACATAGCCTCCATAAAACGGTACCACCCGATTTTCGGTATTTTGAAGGTTTAGCCTCATTATCAGACCGAAATGGCTGAAATTTGGTGCTTAGTCTTCGATGAGGAATATACAACTTTCTCCCGGAAATTTGTTCGTAAATGTCCACTTCGAGGTACCATAGAACGGTACCTCCCTCTTTCCGGTATTTTGAAGGTTGTGACCACAACAATCCACTGAAATGGCTGAAATTTTGTAATTAGTCTTTATTTGGGGTACTAAACGTTCCATTTGAAATTTGTCGGTATAGGTCCACGTCTCCATATAGCCCCAATAGAACGTACCTCCCGATTTTCGGTGTTT
The DNA here is from genome assembly GCF_047663935.1 of Musca autumnalis. Taxonomy (NCBI): domain Eukaryota; kingdom Metazoa; phylum Arthropoda; class Insecta; order Diptera; family Muscidae; genus Musca; species Musca autumnalis. Next base: position 45,069 of record NW_027411748.1, on the reverse strand, counting down.
TGAAGGTTGTGGCCACAATATTGCTAAGAAATGACTGAAATTTGGTATTTCTTTGTTGGTGGTATAAAACTTTCCCCCAGACAGGTGTCGGTATAGGTCCACGCTGTAGTAAAGCCCTCATAGAACGATACCTCTTATTTCCGGTATTTTGAAGGTTGTGGCCTCCAGTTATACCGAAATTGCTGAAATTTGGTATTTGGTCTCCATTTGGGGTATTAAACGTTCCATATGAAATTTGTCGGTATAGGTCCACGCCTTCACATAGCCCCCATAAAATGGTACCACCCGATTTTCGGTATTTTGAAGGTTTTAGTCTCCTTATCAGACCGAAATGGCTGAAATTTGCCCAACTAGGGTTTTTGTAGTCTCAATATGTTCTTTCAAAAAATGCATATTAGAAGTTGTTTGCATTTTCAGTGTTGCATAGTGTTATGGCTGAGTTAAATCGACTGCTGCGTTGGATTCGTTAACCGCAGAAAGTTGCGGATGGTCATAGCGAATGGGGAGAAGAGTCAGGTTACTGTTTGTTTTTAAAAACTCGATTTTTATATTTTGGGTTTTGAACAACTTTTGGCCTATGTTTCCCATATGTGGGTCGGTTTCCATTCTAAGTTCCTCGTTTCTATGCAAAAAAAAAAAAAAAGAAATAATAATAAAAATAATAAAATAAAAAATAAAACGAATCAAATCTATTCACAATTTGAATAAATATTTAATTAACATTGTTTTTGAATGGCGGCTAGGTTATGCCGTAATTATAGCGAGCATTGATTGCATATTTTTATTCAATTTTCTTTCTTGTGTACGTAGTGTGCCAAATGCAATGAAATATATAAATAATTTATAGTTTATATATTACCTTGAATAAATGGAATAACATTTTGCACAAAACGAATTATGCGAAATTCTTTTCAAGCTAAAATCGCAAATAAGAAAATAAATAACACCAAATACGAATTTTTTCTTTTAGTTGTTCATTAACAAGAGTTGGGTTAATTCGTATATCTGGTTAGCTGTACTAACGTGGAAGATAATCGTCATCAATATGGTATCGTATTTATATAATGAATTAATCGACCACTTTAAGACGGCTGCAGGAAGAGGTATAAGCAATTAAAAAAAAAAAATAAATAAAATAAAATGTGTTGTTCAACTATGTAAATATTTCATTGTAGATCCTCGTACCAGTGATCTGCCGATCAGTAACAGTTATGTCGCTGTCATTTCAATTATGGTGATATATGTATTATTTGTTAAGAAAATCGGTCCAGCCTTTATGGCCAAACGGAAACCCTATAATATACGATGGATTATTACAATATATAATTTAGGACAAGTTATATTTAATACTTATGCGTTTATAGAGGTGAGTAAAACAATGCTTCGTTGATGCTTAGGCTTTTTTTTTAAATAAGTGTAACCAGTGACTACTGAAGACATACAAGTCGGATTGCCCACATTTACTTTTTGGAATTTTTCGGAAATTGAAATATGACACAGAGGGTTTATTGAGGCACTCAATATTTTAAATCAAGAATCATCACCATAGCACTATAGGTACTTTGCCCAGTTTTAAGGCAAAAAGTCAATTTTACAACTATTAATATTAATATTTTGTTTTGGCATTGAAGAAAGACCATGTCAACATTTATGAATATAAATGACATTTTCAAAATACCGCCATTATAGCGGTTTAAAATGCAGTCGAACAGAGAATTTTGAAGAAAACAAAAGAAATTCATTATAAGGTATATGTATTTTAATGTGTTTAAAACAGTGGAAATATTAATTTATGTAAAATGGAATTGATTGGCCGGTGCGAGTGGAATTTATTTAATATATAATATACCTTAAACATTTTATGTAGCGGCCAATAAACACAAAAAGTAAAAAAATATTTTATTTTTCTTAAACTGACTTCATATAGACTTTTACTAAATTGGCCGTGTTTGGCCGTGATTTTTATACCCTACACCACTATGTGGGGAGGGTATTATAAGTAGGTTTTGGCCAAAAAGTTTGTAACGCATCGAAATAATGGTCGTAGACCCATACTTATATATATCAAAATGAATGTCTCGACGTGCTGAGTCGATCTGGCTATGTGTGTCCGTCCGTCAGTCCGTCCGTCTGTCCATCTAAACCTTGTAATCACGCTACAGGTCGCAATTTTGATCGGATCGTCACGAAATTTTGGGTGTTGATGGGGGTTCCAGAGGGGAAGAGGCCTATTGATTTTGGTGATGGTCGGATAATATTTAGGGGTCGGAATGGGCAAAAAACTTATGTGGATAAAAAGACAACGTTTTTTTCCAACGCGAGTATCTCAGCTTCTATATGGGGTATACCAAAAGCCAAAAGTGGTCTAACAACGAAGATATCGCAATAGTCGCTAATAAAACCCAACTTCTAATTTTTGCGATTTTAATAATAATGACGGATATCACACCTTTGGTTGGGGACCTTTTAAAAGCAAAGCCTGACTAAGAAAGTAGAAAATCCCATCTTTGAAATTATGCAAATTAGGTTTGCGTTGGTAGTCAAATAATAGAGATATCGCAATAGTCGTTAATGCATCCCTTTTTTCTACTTTTTCTGCAATCACACTATAGGTCGGAATTTTGATCGGATCATCACGAAATTTTCTCACAGAGATAGAAGCCTATTGATGTTGGTGATGTCGACAGTAGTCAAATATAAAATGAAATATTAATTATTTTGGTTCAGTTCTCCTTAAGTTATTTGCTTTAAGGGCCAGATAGGTGAAAACTTTCGTATCTCCATAAAAGAAATGTTTTCGAGTGAAAAGATTATTCACAGAGGTAGTGGTGTAGGGTATCACATAGTCGGCCCCGTACCGACTATAGCCTTTTCTCACTTGTTCCACCTAAACCACGTTACTGAAATTCTTCCGCATTGATATGAATAGGTTTCAAAACCCGATTTTGCCAATTTTTATACCCTCCACCATAGTATGGAGGGTATATTAAGTTTGTCATTCCGTTTGTAACACATCGAACTAATTATTTACGACCCTTTAAAGTATATATATTCTTGATCAGGATAAAATTCTAAGACGATCTAGCCATGTCCGTCTGTCTGTCCGTCTGTTGTAATCACTCTAGCGTCCGCAATAATTGAGATAGAGTGCTGAAATTTTGCACCCGATTGTCTTTTTTCCATAGGCAGGTCAAGTTCGAAGATGGGCTATATCGGTCCACTCTTTGGTATAGCCCCCATATAACGGTACCTCCGGATTTGAGGTATTTTGACGTTATTCGTCACATGTGCAGAACGAACTAGCTATAATTTGGCACTTAGGGTTCCTAGTGATCAACAAACTTATATCCCAAAGGATATAGACATAGGTCCATGTTTTGGTATAGTCCCCATATAACGGTACCTCCCGATTTTCGGTATTTTGAGAATTTTAGCTACAATTTTTAACCGAGCTAGCTGTAATTTGCCATTTGAGGTTCTCAGTGGTCACGAAATATCTCCACCAAACATCGTCAACATAGGTCCATGTTTTGGTATAGCCCCCATATATCGGTACCTCCCGATTTTCGGTATTTTGAGAATTTTAGCTACAATTTTTAACCGAGCTAGCTGTAATTTGCCATTTGAGGTTCTCAGTGATCATGAAATATCTCCACCAAACATCGTCAACATAGGTCCATGTTTTGGTATAGCCCCCATATAACGGTACCTCCCGATTTTCGGTATTTTGAGAATTATAGCCACAATTTGTAACCTAACTATCTGCAAGTTGACATTTGAGGTTCTCAGTGGTCATGAAACATCTCTATCAAACGTCGTCAACATAGGTCCATGTTTTGGTATGGCCCCCTTATAACCGTACCTCCCGATTTTCAGTATTTTGAGCATTTTAGTTACAATTTTTAACCGAACTAGCTGTAATTTGACATTTGAGGTTCTCAGTGGTCATGAAACATCTCCACGAAACATCGTCAACATAGGTCCATGTTTTGGTATAGCCCCCATAAAGCGGTACCTCCCGATTTTCGGTATTTTGAGAACTTTAGCTACAGTTTTTAACCGAAATAGCTGTAATTTGACATTTGAAGTTCTCAGTGGTCATAAAACATCTCCAACGAAACATCGTCAATATAGGTCCATGTTTTGGTATAGCCCCCATATAACGGTATCTCCCGATTTTCGGTATTTTGGGAATTTTAGCTGCAATTTTTAAGCGAACTAGCTGTAATGATCGGTATTTTGGGAATTTTAGCTGCAATTTTGTCTATTCAAAAATAATCGTCAATATACATAGGTCCATGTTTTGGTATATCCCCCCATATAACTGTACCTCCCGATTTTCGGGAATTTTCAGTGGTCACGAAATTTCTTTACTAAAATTCGTCAACATGGGTCCATTTTTGAGGGTCTACATTGTTTTGATGAAACTACCCTCAATTTGACTTTATAAGTTCCCTGCAGCTATAAAACTTTTCCGCCAAAAAATTTAAAGATCGGTTGACTCTTTGATATAGCCCCGTAGGTGGTACCTTTCACCTAGCTGAACCCATTTTTATACCCTCCACCATACTATGGAGGGTATATTAAGTTTGTCATTCCGTTTGTAACACATCGAACTAATCATTTGCGACCCTATAAAGTATATATATTTTTGATCAGGATAAAATTCTAAGACGATCTAGACGTGTCCGTCTGTTGTAATCACTCTAGCGTCCGCAATAATTGTGATAGAGTGCTGAAATTTTGCACCCGAGGGTCTTTTTTCCATAGGCAGGTCAAGTTAGAAGATGGGCTATATCGGTCGACTCTTTGGTATAGCCCCCATATAACGGTACCTCCGGATTTGAGGTATTTTGACGTTATTCGCCACATTTGCAGACGGAACTAGCTATAATTTTGCACTTAGGGTTTCTAGTGATCAACAAACTTATATCCCAAAGGATATGGACATAGGTCCATGTTTTGGTATAGTCCCCATATAACGGTACCTCCCGATTTTCGGTATTTTGAGAATTTTAGCTACAATTTTTAACCGAGCTAGCTGTAATTTGCCATTTGAGGTTCTCAGTGGTCATGAAATATCTCCACCAAACATCGTCAACATAGGTCCACGTTTTGGTATAGACCCCATATAACGGTAACTCCCGAATTTCGGTATTTTGAGAATTATAGCCACAATTTGTAACCTAACTATCTGCAAGTTGACATTTGAGGTTCTCAGTGGTCATGAAACATCTCTACCAAACATCGTCAACATAGGTCCATGTTTTGGTATGGCCCCCTTATAACCGTACCTCCCGATTTTCAGTATTTTGAGCATTTTAGTTACAATTTTTAACCGAACTAGCTGTAATTTGACATTTGAGGTTCTCAGTGGTCATGAAACATCTCCACGAAACATCGTCAACATAGGTCCTTGTTTTGGTATGGCCCCATATAGCGGTACCTCCCGATTTTCGGTATTTTGAGAATTTTAGCTACAGTTTTTAACCGAAATAGCTGTAATTTGACATTTGAAGTTCTCAGTGTTCATAAAACATCTCCAACGAAACATCGTCAATATAGGTCCATGTTTTGGACGGACGGCCCCCATATAACGGTATCTCCCGATTTTCGGTATTTTGAGAATTTTAGCTGCAATTTTTAACCGAACTAGCTGTAATGATCGGTATTTTGAGAATTTTAGCTACAATTTTGTCTATTCAAAAATAATCGTCAATATACATAGGTCCATGTTTTGGTATATCCCCCAAACATCAACAACACGGGTCCATTTTTGAGGGTCTACATTGTTTTGATGAAACTACCCTCAATTTGACTCTTGAAGTTCCCTGCAGCTATAAAACTTTTCCTTGGTACCTTTCACCTAGTTGAACACATTTTTTTTAGATTAGATTAGATAACACTGTGCAACAAAATTGAGGTGAATGTCTGGGGCACGGAAAATTCCTCTTGGGGAAGAAGGCCTTGGTGAGTATATTATAAACCCCGAAGGACAGATACGCCGTGAGTCGAACTTCCGCGTTATGGCGTGATGAAATTTTTGTTAGAGACCCTGTGGGCCATCAGGAATTAGCGTTATATCTTTTTTCACTGTTGCTTAAGTGCTCTACAAAAACAACAAACAAAGATATAATGCTAATTCATGATGGCTTACAGGATCTCTTGCAAAAACTTCGTCACGCCATAACGCGGAAGTTCGACTCACGGCGCATCTGTCCTTCGGAGTTTTTAACTCTGCCCCAACATTTGTGTTCACAGTGTAACTTAAGCATTATTGTTATATTGCAATATTGTTAGTTGTTCCACCTAAAATTGTGAAAGGACCCTAATTATTCCATTTTAATTAAGACTATTTTATGGTGGAGGGTATAAAAAGTTCGGCCCGGCCGAACTTAACGACTTTTTACTTGTTTTTAATATTTATTAGTTTTTATTAGGCCACTCCTCCAGAAAAACTCGAATTTTGGTTTTATGAAATAAATAGTAAACTTAAATTGTTGATGTTTACAATTTCAGTGCAAGTAAAATAAGTAATGGTAACAAATTGGTTTTCTATAAACGGTTCGACAGTAGTAAGCTTTATTTTATCTCCCTTTTGCATATTAATTACACTGTACAACAAAATTGAACTTTTTTTAAAATTACAAGAAACCCCGCACAGATTATGAAAGAGGACCGAAAAAAGAAGACACGTGTATTCAGTCTATTTTGTCAGAGCAGGAGTAGCTGTCACCATTATAGTATTTAGGACCATGCCAAAATCATGGATGTTAGGACTCGTATGTTAGATATATTCACTGGAGAATAGCCGTAGACTATCCCCGCATTTTCACATACAATATCAGGATCCTATGACTTATCCTGATGACGTTATTTTAGTTTATAGTACTAAAATACGTAATTTTTCAAAGTCCGATCTGGGTTATCAATAGTTTACCTATATATATTCACCATTGATATTTCAAAAACAGTTTTGATTGAGCACACATAATCTTCTGAAAAAAACATATTATAAAAAACATCAATAAAATATATTTTGTGACCACCGATAACGAAAATGTGAATTAAAACGGTAGAATATGGTCCTAAATCATATATAAAAAGCGAAAGCTTCTGGAGATGTTAAATGTTACAGCTACAAATTTATTTTGTTTAGAAACTCATAATGAAATTTGATTTGGAACATTTCGTCTTTTGACACAATCCCCAAAAAGTGAGGTATTTTAGGAGATTTTGACTCAGTATGGAATAAATTTTAATTAAGAATCTAAAAGTTTAACAAATAATTTCTACCTATAATATTTAATTTTGTAAAGTAATTTTCTTAACAAAGTATTTTACTTAGATATCTAGTTTGTTCCGGGACTTACAGTGAAATTTAGTGTAGAACATTTCTTCTTTTAACAACTTTCGTCTGAAACTAAATTTCATGCTACTTTCATGCATCAACTCGAAAAAAGAACAAAACAAATTTATTCAAAAAATATTTGGGTGTTTTGTTGGCAAATTTGATGTATATATTAGAGTTGTGTCGTTCATGAACGAACCGGCTCAAAGGAACGATTCCGTGAAAAGAACGAACGGATCCGTATCCAGCTCATTCTTTTATATCGTTCGTTTAGATCCCCGATGGACGAGTCATTGCTGCTTACAAAATTAGCAGCATTGGTTTTGCAGTCAAACTCTAAACAAACGCTGCGTTAGCCCAAGCAGCACAAATTTCCACACAAAACAAACAATGATTCAGAGATCTACTCTCGCTCAGTAACTCACCTCATTCAGTAGCACATCTCGGTCATTTCTTTCTTTTGCATCATTCGTTCATCTGGTTCTTTTATATCAAAACCACCACCACTACGTTCAGAAACAAAACCACCCCCATTAACACACAATGTGTCATTCGTGAACGAACATTTTGAAAAGAACGATTCGGTGAAAAGAACGACGGAGTCATATGCAGCAGAGAACGAACGACTTCAAAAGAAAATAACACAGTCAAATGTATTGTTGAACGAAAAAGAGCCAACGAACGAACTAAAAGACCCGGATCATTTTGGTGAACGGAATGAAAAAGATCGATCCGCTCAATGAACGAGATTGCCCAACACTAGTATATATTTTCTTGATATATATTGCAAATACACATTTCAACATTAACCCTAAAAAGTGATTTTACTTTTAGCAGATTCCTGGCGTTTAGGTGCGATTTAGAGTTTTGGTGTATTCGGGGAACTATAGTAAAATTTTATGACAAATAATTTTGTAGAATATTTTGATCTGATACGACCACATTTTAATGGAATATTTAAACGTTGTTTGAAAAATGGGATCAAAAAGACTCCTTTAGTGACTAGCACAATTTTTTTCATAAAAAGATACCCCGCGTTGTTGCCAGTAATATTGCCGAAGAGACTTTATACCTAAAATGCAAGGATTACAAGGAATCTAATGTCGAATATTTCAAAACCTGTAGAAATGGGCGGAATTTGCCACGCCTATTTAGGTTACTTCCCGACGTAAACTTTCAAAACGCCGACACACGTGTCTTCTTTTTTTCGGTCCTCTTTCATAATCTGGTCGAATTATCTTGTAATTGTTTTTTGTGTTGTACAGTGTTATTGATACGGGTTAAATGAGTACTGAACTCGTCTTCATCAATGTACATATATTTCAAAAATATACAAAATTATAATAACTATTCGTATAAAAATCTACTCGCGGGGTCAACATTTTTGTTACTTACTACCGTGATTGTTTTCGGCAGTTTGTTGTGTATAAGAGAACTTATGAAAATGTCATTGGAAGATATAGATATAGATATATAGTTAGTAATATACGTAGTTGCTTATAACCGTTGTTTGTTATATCCGAATTTATTTGTAGAAATCTTTGTTTTATCTCACTTTTATATTTTTTTTCCTTTATTATTCCCCTTAGGAACATAGGGCTTCTATAATACATTTCCATCTTAATCTATCTTGACATATTAATTTTATTTCATATTTTTGGACGTCCGGTTCGACGGTTTCCCTGTGGGTTCCACTCCAAGGCTGTTCTGGTGATGCTGTTAATTGGTTTGCGCAATGTATGGGCAATCCATTTCCACTTTCGTCTTGTAGTTTGTTGTAGTATTGGATCTTTCTTTGTTTGTCTTAAGAGTTCGTCCTTTGATATGGTGTTTGGCCAAAACACTTTTAATATAATGCGCAAACATTTGTTTACAAATGTTTGTAATTTGTGTGCCACGCTTTTGGTCATTAGCCAAGTCTCGCTGCTATACAGTAATGTTGATTTTACACAACTGTTAAAAACCGAAGTTTCGTGTTCTTTGAAATGTGTGCTGATTTCCACGGCAACTGCCCCCTCTCTCTCTCCAGTTGTCGAATATAGTTAAATCATTTTTCTTTGGCAGTTTTATGATGGCTCCTTTTGACCATGTAGTTGGGAATTGCTCGTTTATCCATACGTCTTTTTGGTACACTGAAAAGATTCTACATTCTACAATAAATATGTGGAATTAACAATTTGAAAATACTTTTTTGTTTTGTATTAATATTTTTAATGACGCAGCAATAAAAAATGTATATGCATATTACATGAGGCGTCATATAATACGCATACAAAATATCACTTAATGACGGGAAATAAGCGAAAAAAAACAAGTAAAAAAGTATCAGTCGGCTTTGCCGACAGAGATATACCCTCAGCCTGAATATATTGAAACTTTTTTTCCCAAAAAACGTATGTATTTAGGGGGTTTTAAAAATTTTGGGCGTTTGAACCGACAAAAATGTTGATTATGATTAAAGATCAAACGTTTTGCGGAGGAGATACAAAAAGGAATGGATCGACATTGACCATTATGGAAGTGGATCTCCAGCCACTACATATGGTGCCATAGGGGGTTTTTACACCCTTCGGGCTGTTTGCTCAAGAAGTATGGACTTGCCCCTGAAACAACTTTTACCATCGCAATTGAGGCAGCGAATGCAAGTTGCTTCAACAAAAATCAAAGTGATTCGAAAGCAGGTCTTAAAGTGAACATGTATCCGAAATTTTGTGTGGGAGGTACCGGATGGAGTGGACAAATATAGTCCATATTTGAACCTGATCTATATCTGGTAGATATATTAGGATGTGTAAAGTATGGTCTAATTCGGCCACTCTCTTCAAGAGTTATCGTACGCACAATTTTTCCGAACATTTTTGAACTTTTGTGGGGGAGGTACCTGAAGGAGTGGACCGATATGGCTTATCTTCGAACTTAAACTATGTTTGGACAAAATATTACTAAGGCCAAACTTTGGACCGAATCGGCAGACCTGTTCGAGAGTTATTTTGCCCCCCAACCTCCTCACACGGTGTCATAGGGGTTTTTTGCAACTTTCAGGCTATTTTCTCAGGAAGTATGGACTTGCCCCTGATGAAACTTATACCGTCGTATGGAGGGCAGTGAATACAAGTAGCTAAAGCAAAAATCAAAGCGATTCGAGAGATGGCCCTAAACTGAACTTTTCCAAATTTTTGTGTGGGAGGTGCCCGACGGAGTGGACCGATTGAGTCCATATTAAAACCTGATCTAAGTCTGGTACACGCTCCACGATGGGCAAAGTATGGACCAAATCGGTTACTCCCTTCAAGAGTTATCGTGCGCACAAATTTTCCGAACATTTCCGAACTTTTGTGGGGGAGGTACCGGAAGGAGTGGACCGATATAGCTCATCTTCGAACTTAAACTAAGTTTGGGCAAAATATTACGAAAGCCAAAATTTGAACCGAATCGGTTCATCCGTTCGAGAGTTATCGTGCGCTCCAGCCAGCCAGACAGACAGACAAACATACTTGGGGTCTAAAACCATTATTTCGATGAGGCACATTTTGCCCGTATGAAAGTGTATATACCCTTCATAGCTTAAAGGCTGAGGGTATAATAATATGCCAGCTAAAAGATACTTTAACAAATAAAAATATAGGCGTCTTAATATTATAAAAGACAAAGGCAATTATGATAATACCACAATCAAGGCCTCATATAAGATTGCTTTGGAATTGGCCAAGAAAGGTAGACCTTTTGAAGATGGGAGATTTTTAAGGAAGTTTTTATGTCAGTATTACCCTTCTTTGGAGATACTGTTAGAAAAATGGAAGACATTTTCAAAGAGGTGCCTTTATCTCAGCTCACAATAGTCCGCCGCACCAAGTCAATAGGGAATTCATAGAACACGAAACAATGGAGAGGATTGGAAATGCGGTATATGTATCTGTTTACTTTGATGAAAGCACTGATATTAGCGACACAATTCAAATGCTAATTTATATTAGAACCATAGTCAATTTGTTCAATGTATTTGAAGAAATTTTAAAGTTGAAGTCGTTTTATGGAAATGTAACTGGAAAAGCCATGTTTGATGCATTCTAAACGGAAGTTTTATCCATAATACCCACTTCGAAATTGTCTTCTATTTGTACGGACAGTGCGACGGTTCTAACTGGAAAGGACAAAAGTTTTGCGGGACATTTGCTTAGATATGAAATTAATGTCCCAATGATACACTACATTATCCACCAAGAGGTTTGTCCTTGTACTTGCAAAAATTTACGTAAAACTCTGGTTTTTTCGAATATTTTTGTGGGATTTTTTGCATTTTGTTGTAGTATTGTTTGTTATTTTTATTTTTAATTTCTTGTTTATAAAGCTTCATTTGACTTATGACCAAACCCTAAGCTAATCACAAAAATTTACTTTTTTGTAATTTTCTACTTTTGATGGCCCTTTTGAAAAAATGCCCGATTGCATTGAAAAAAAGTTTTTTTTTTTTTAAATGCTTAGATAGTCTTAAAAATATAATTTTCATATACAATTTTAAATTTTCTTTCGTGGTAGCTGCAGAAAACGTGTTGTGGTTGCCTTTAATAAGTAGTATTTTCCTTGGAATAACTAGCGTTTAATTGGATAACATTCTTTAGCGTCCAAAAAGAGAGCCTTATATTTTTCACCCGTGTATCTTTTTTTATACACCGGTCAGTTCGATGATGGGCTATATCGGCCAAGGTTTTGCTATAGCCCCATATAACGGTACCTTCCGATTTTCGGTATTTTTACGATTTAATATAGGTCCATGTTTAGATATAGCCCCCATATAACGGTATCTCCCGATTTTCGGTACTTGAAGGTTCCCTGCAGTCACGAAAATTCTCCACCAAAATTGTCGGCATAGTTCAACGTATCATTTCGGTATTTGAAGGTTCCCTGCAGTCACCAAAAATTCTCCACCAAAATTGTCGGCATAGTTCTACGTATCATGAATCACTGTAAGAACTTGTCTACATTAGTCAATGTTTCGGTCTTGCACCCATAAAAAGGTATCGTCTGATTTCCTGTATTGTGAGTACGCTAGCCACAATTTTTAACCGAACTACCTGTAATTTAAGACTTGAGGTTCAAAGTGGACACAAAACATCTCCACTAAAAATTGTCGACATAGGTCCATGTTTTGGTATAACCTCCCGATTTCCAGTATTTTGAGGATTTTAGCTTCAATTGTTGGCCGAACTGTCTGTAATATGGGTTTTCCAGAGGTAACAAAACTTCTCCAACAAAAAATTTAATTTAGGTCCATGTTTTGGTATAGCCCACATATTACGGTATAGCCCGGTTTCCGGTATTGTGAAGATATTAGTCACAATTTTCAGCCGATCAAAACATCTTCATCATATAACGGTACCTCTCGATATTCGGCATTTTGATGATTTTAACTATGTTTGTTGACCAAACTATCTGTAATAGCACAACAATTTTCAACATTAGTCCATTTTTTGGTAGAGTCTCCATAACGGTAACTCCCGATTTTCGGTATTTTGAAGATTTTAACTACAATTAAATTAAGGTATTTTCAGTATTTTGGCTAAATTTTTTGACAGAATAAATTTTGAAGATTCGCAAAATTTTTCCACAAACATGATTAACGTAGGTCCAACCGTACCTCCCGATTAACCTTAATAAAGGGAAACATATAAAGGTGCCTCCCCCAATGAATACATTTTTAGGTACATTTTATGATTTATTTTAATCATTGGGGGTATCCGTGGTCATAAAATATATCCACTTAAAGTTGTGGACATTAATGAAAACTAATTACACCATTTCAGTTCAATATATTTTATTGTGGAGGGTATGAGATGTTCGGCCCGGCCGAACTTAACACTTTTTTACTTGTTCTTTCTAAACAATTTCATATCTTCATTCACAAATAAATTGTAGTCAATTTATATGAAAATTAAACCAAAAATATATCCATTTTACTCAGCAACAGAACAGCTAATGAGAAAACCATTGGTTTTACCAGTGAACAGTAGAGTTGGGCAATCTCGTTCTCACTATCTCGTTCAATGGACGCCGGTAATTTCTTTGCCAAACTGCGTATACTTAATTTTACACGTTGATTTTTATGATGTTACTCATTCGTCTTTGCCCAACTCTAGTGAACAGATGTTGTGCGTGCATCGGGCATCGTTCTAGTATTTGACACTTCATGTATCAAATTCAGTTAGGCAGACTGTGGAATGGTTCAACCATCACGACATTATTAGAACATTAGCATATAGCGAGATTTTGCGATTTGTTGTTTTTTATATGGTGAACAGAATTAAAAATTGAATTATACATTATCGCCTTTAAAATAATATGTGCGCCACAAAAATTATTTAGTGTCAGCCAAAATGATATTTTGCCCATCAACATGTAAAAAATATTTTTTCTCTGCCTTTATGTATAACATTGTATTTAATAGTGTAATATTGTTTGTTTTGCAAATATTCATTTGTCTTATTGTATATAATTTATCTATATAACATACTTTTCTTCGTTTAAGGTTACCAAATATTATCTATTCCACAAAAAGTACAGTTGGTCATGCATGCCTAATGATTTCACAGATTTTAGTGAGGATACTATGCAGCTTCGTAAATTGGGTTATTGGTATTTCCTCAATAAAATAGCCGACCTCGTCGACACAGTAAGTTATTATTCAAATGTTCTAGACATTTTCCAACTGATTTTTTTATATTTTTGTCTTATTTTTTATAAACAGGTTTTCTTTGTTCTCACCAAGAAATTTAGTCATGTTTCGCTACTGCATGTTTACCATCATGCTACCATGATATGGGGCAGTTTTATATATATTAATGTGCTTTTTGGTAAGAAAAATGATATTAAAACTATTTTATTTATATGTGTGAGTTTACGTAGCAGCTTAGAAATAAGGGCTGATTGGCTAACTGATTCATCAACGTACCAAAAAAGCTGAACTTAGAATTTGTTATGCCCTTCACCATAAAATGTCATTATACCATCAGCATTTATGCTAACGAGGGTATATACACCTTCATGCGAGCAAAATGTGCCTCATCGAAATAATGGTTTTAGACCCCATATATGTTTGGACCGTGTCCGTCTGTCTATATGGCTGGCTGGAGCGCACGATAACTCTCGAACGGATCAACCGATTCGGTTCAAAATGTGGCTGTCGATGGGTTATATCGACACAATAGTTCGAAAATGTTCGGAAAATTTGTGCTCACGATAACTCTTGAAGGGAGTAACCGATTCGGCCCATACTTTGCACATCGTGAAATTTCGACCAGACTTAGATGAGGTTCCAATCGGCCCACTCCTTCGGGTACCTCCCCCACAAAAGTTCGAAAATATTCGGAAAATTTGTGCGCACGATACCTCTTGAAGGGAATAACAGATTGGGTCCGTACTTTGCGCATCGTCAAATTTCTACCAGACTTAGATGAGGGTATAATATGGACTCAATCACTCCACTCCTTCGGGTAACCTCCAAAACAAAATTTCGGAAAAGTTGAGTTTAGGGCCTGATATCCAATCGCTTTTGTTCTTGTTGTAACAATTTGTATTAATTGCCCCACATACGACGGTACAAGTTACATCATGGGCAAGTCCATACTTCCTGAGAAAATAGCTTGAAAGGTGCAAAAAAACCCTATTACATCGTGTGTAGTGGTTGGAGCGCAAGATAACTCTCGAACGGATCTGCTATTCCAGTCCAAAATTTGGCCTTCGTAATATATTGTCCAAACTTAGTTTAAGTTCCAAGATAAGCCATATCGATTCACTCCTTCAGGTACCTCCCGTAAAAAGGTTCAAAAATGTTCGGAAAATTGTACGCACGATAACTCTTGAAGGGAATGACCGATGTGGTCCATACTTTACACGTCCTAACAAATCTACTAGATATATGTCATGTTCGAATATGGACTATATTTGTGCACTCCTTCGGTTACCTCCTACATAAAATTTCGAAGAAGTTCACTTTAAGACCTGCTCGCGAATTACTTTAATTTTTGTTGAAGCGACTTGCATTCGCTGTCTCAATTAAGACCGTAAATTTTTTTTTCAGGGGCAAGTCTATACTTCTTGAGAAAACAGCCCGAAAGTTGTAAAAACTTTTATGTAGTGGCTTGAGAGCACAATTTCTCTCGAACTGATCAACCGATTTGGTCCAAAATTTGGCCTTCGTCATATTTTTTCCAAACTTAACATCAGTTCGTAGATGGGAAATACCGGTCCAAAAATTACGGTACTTCCCCCCACTATTTAAAAAATGTCACTAAAATGGTATGCACGATATCTCTTCCATAATGGACTATGCGGACCATTCCTTCAAGTAGCTCCTCCGCAACACTTTTGACTTAAATCCACATTTTTGTCGACAAGAATCAAAATATAGCTAACGGTAGTTTTTGAGACTTTTAAGGTTTTATTACTATTAACCAAACGAATTTGCTGACATTTTGTATAAATTCTTCGTTGGGGGTATAAATATTCCCGCCGGTAATTGTCGGTGCACGTCCACTTTTTGATATATGGCCCATAGAACGATAGCGCCCGATTTTAAAGTTTAAGTTTCATAACCCAACCGAAATCGCTAATATCAGGCTTCAATATAATTTATTGTGGAGAGTACAGAAAATGCTACCCGACAAAATTTAACGCTGTTTTTTTACTTTTTATACCCTACACCATAGTACGGAGGGTACATTTATTTTGGTTTTCAGTTTTTAACTAATTGAAATAATCATTTGCGACGCTATAAAGTATATATGTACATTAGGCCGGGGCGATTTGTATGGAAGGAAAAAAAAACCTTAATGGGCCCTTCGCGTTTCTGATTCCTGGGATTGAACTGAGCAAAAAAGTCCACTGAACCATATGTCTACGATGAAAATCGAGCCTCCCGATTTTGACTTGAAGTTTTTTATTGACGTTTTTTGGATATTTTGGCATATAACAGTCAAACCATTGAGATTTTCGATACAGCAGAAATTTAAAAATTGTAGCCAAGACAGTAATTAAGAACTCTCTAATACATCACGAAAGCATTGGAACGCTCCTTCAGGCAGTTTCGGCCTTAAGAAAGTGCAAACTTTACGAAAAATGTCGATAAATGACACTGTGTTACAAAAGTTGACCAGAAAAATATTCAAGTGTTCTGATGCAAAATTATATCGTGTTGGGATCCATGGACAACGACAATGCCCTTAGTTCGTTTGGGTCACTTCGTTTTATTTTTTTATAACGGTAAAAGTAGTGAAAATTATTTTTTTTAACCGAACTAGCTGTAATTTAACGTCGGAGGTTCTAAGGTAGCAAAGCTTCTCCAACAAAACTTTTCAAAATTTGTCCATATTTTGGTATAGCCTTATCGGTATTTTGAGGATTTCAACTGAAATTTGTAACCGAACTGGCTGTAATTTGACATCTGAAGTTCTTAAGGGTCAAAACGCTTCCTCCCGATTTTTGGTATTTTGAGGTGTATAGCTACATTTTTTGACTGAACTACCCATGAAGTCGCGAAACTTCTCTACCAAAAATTATCAATGTAGGCCAGTGTTTTGGTATAGACCCCATATATCGATACCTTTCGTTTTTCGTTATTTTGAGGATTTTAGCAACATTTTTCACTTAACTATCCATAATTATACCTTACACCACTATGTGGGGAGGGTATTATAAGTTGGTTTTGGTCAACAAGTTTGTAACGCATCGAAATAATGGTCGTAGACTCATACTTTTATATACCAAAACAAGTAAGCAAAGGCTATAGTCGGACAGGGCCGACCATGCGATACCCTACACCACAACCCTGCGAATTAGCTTTCAGCAAATCAAAATTCCTTTTGGACAAATAAACTTATTGTCAGAAATAACTTTGTTGAGTCTTCTACCTTATCACATCAAGTTTAAATAATAATATAATAATTGTTCCACAAACATCTCAGAAGGGACAGCACCACGATTCATATTACATCAATGATATGGGGTCTACAGTTTATCGCCGAATCCGAAAGGCGTGTCTGAAGACACCACTTGTAGAGAAGCTTTACATTTCAAATATACTCCTTAAATGTCGCCAATATTACTGGGGCGTATTTTGCCATCGTTGGAAATTTGATGTTGACTGTCCGGGAATCGAACCCCCGACCTTCAGCTTGCAAGGCGGGTGTGCATAAAATTGTACCACGTTGGCACCAATAAATAATTTTACCATGGAATATGAGAGAAGGTTTCCTTGTCCCCACTGGGATGTTTTTGGAACAATTATATATTTTACATTCCTAATAAATGTTCTTAAATTGGAAAATTGACGTTGTTTAGCCCCTTCTGCTACATCTTTAATTTTTGGACAATTTGACAAGTAATATGCTAGGGCTCCACGCAATTAGCAAAAACTGGGAATTTCTCTGTAATGATAGAGACAATTTGTAGCACGGGAGGAAGAGGTGGTTCTCTTCACAAAACTCATTATATATTAGGCAGTAGGCCCGCTATCAAGCACACATATTATTGCAATTTTCATCAGAGGAAAGGTCAGTAGTTATTTTTCCATATATAGGCGACTTTGCCTGTATATCCCCTCCACGAATTCCAATATAGACGAAAAATAAAATGTTTTTATTTTTCATACAAAGGGAATGGTCCATTTCACCCGGTAAATAATATCGGATCATCATCCAAAATTGCAGGCATCTTCTTACCTAAACCCTTACCTCCTGCAAAATTTCGTGACTATTGAGCTATAATTGCGGCCTCTATTGTGCTTATGATTACACTACAACAGGCATGACCAAAAAGAGAACGGAGAAAATGTGAATGTATTCAAAATATTGGCAACTTATAACAGTGTGTTAGTAAGTTTGTATTCACGCAAGCTATAAAACAATAACAAATCAAAACATTTGTTTTCTTTTGTACGCTCTTCCTGTGCATTCGGGTCGTGTAAATTGCCGAAAATCATCGGCACCGCCGTGCCAAATGTGACCATGCTTGCACTACAAGCAAACAACTGGATATATTAGGCTGTAACTCTGTTATCTGACCGCGTAAATCAAAATATTTGGCATCAATGGAAAGGGAAGAGTTGGGTTTCCAAATATTATTTACGTGGGCGGAATGTGTCTTCCAGGAATAATGATATAACTGGTATATTAAAAATTTTCGCAATTTTCACACACAAGTTATGCTCCATTTAAACCTCTAAACATCATCCGATCGCCATCTCAAATTGCAAGCTTCTTCTCTGTCATATACTCTTACCTTATATAAAATTTCGCGTTGATCGGGCTATTATTCCAACCTACAGAGCCGCTAGAAAATTGAATAAATATTATGTTTTTGGTCCATTTCACCCGCTAAATGTTCCTCGATCATCACCAATAAGAATAGGGATCAATTCTGGCCTGAACCCGACCATACAAAATTTCGTGATGATCGGTCCATAATTGCGGCCGGGAGCGTGTTTACAATTTATAATAGACAGACGGACGGGCGGACACACATCTCAAAATCGCTTTATCTCGTCGAGATATGAAGATTGGTATAACATTGGGGGTCTCCGACGAATATTTAGCGGTGTTACATGAATTTTTACCAAAACAAACTTATAATACCCTTTCCACATTGTGGTGTATAATGAATATCTCGACGAGCTGAGTCGATTTGGCTATGTGTGTCCGCCTGTCCATCTAAACCTTGCAATCACGCTACAGGTCGCAATTTTGATCGGATTGTCACCAAATTTTGGGTGTTGATGAGGGTCCCGGAGGGGAACAAGCCTGTTGATTTTGGTGATGGATAATAATCAGGGGTCGGAATGGGCAAAAAACTTATTTTGCGAAAAAGTCAACGTTTTATTTCAAAGCGAATATCTTCGCATCTATAAGGGGCAGAAAATATCACCTTTACAACGATGTATATAGTAGGTTGTCGTATGTGGTCAAACAACGAAGATATCGCAATAGTCGCTAATACAACCCAACTTTTCATTTTTGCGATTTTAATTATAATGACGAATATCACAGCTTTGGTTGGGAAGCTTCCAAAAACAAAGCCTGGCTAGCTAACGGAGATATAGAAATAGTCGGTAATACATCCCAATACCTCATTTTTTCGAAATCGCGCTACAGTTCGCAATTTTGATAGGATCGTCACGAAATTTTGGAAGTTAATGGGGGTCCCACAGAGGAAACTTATTTGGAGAAAAGGTCATCGTTTTATTTGAAAGCCAATAGCCCTGTTTATTTAAGAGGTATATCAAAAGCAAAACGTGGCAAGGAAAGTACAAAATATGACCTTTACAACGATAAAAAGTAGGCTGTCGTAGCTGGTCAAACAACAGAGATCGTCACGAATTTTGGGAGTTGATGCGAGTCCCACAGAGGAAGAAGCCTATTAAGTTTGGTGATGGTCGGATAATATTCAGGAGTCGGAATAAGCAAAAAGATTACGTGGAGTAAAGTCAACGTTTTTTTTCTTATGCGAATGTCTCCGCTTCTTGTAGGAGTATTCCAAAAGGAAAGCCTGCCAATGGAAGAAGAAAAGATGTGCTTTATATTAATGTAAATTATATTGGTGTAAGCGCAAAAGTCAGTAATATATCCAATTTTTCCATTTTTTGTAATCACGCTAAGGTTGGAATTTTGATCGGATAGTCACGAAATTTTGGGGGTTGATGGATGCCCCACAAAGGAAGAAGCCTATTGATTTTGATGATAGTCGGATTATATTTAGGGGTAGGAATGGGGAAAAACTCATGTGGAGACAAATTCAAAGTTTTATTCTTTGTGAATATATCGGTTTCTAGTAGGGGTATTTCAACGGCAAAGCATGTCATTGGAAGAAGAAAATATTACCTTTACATTGGTGTAAAGTAGTCTGGCGAAGGTGGTCAAACAAGGGAGATACCACAATAGTCGTTAATGCATCCAATTCGTTAATTTTTTTTCTTTCAATCACGCTACAGGTCGCAATTTTGATCGGATCGTCACGAAATTTTGGTTGATTATGGGGGTCCCAGCGAGAAAGAGTTATATTATGCTTGGTGGTAGTCTGATTATATTCCCTAAAAGAAATGTTTACAAGTGAAAAGCTTATGCACAGGGGTAGTGATGAAAGGTATCACATGGTCAACCCTGTCCCGACTATAGCCTTTGCTCACTTGTTTTATATTTGATTTTATATTTGATTTTCCCTGCAGTCACGAAACTTATTCACCAACAATTGTTAACATAGCTTCATGTGTACGAGTAGGTATAGCACCCATATAACGGTAACTCCCGATTTAAGATATTAAACATTAAATCTTCCAGAAGAGAATTATCAGTATAGGTCCGCGGGTCCCTTTTTCCCCATAGAAGCGTACCCCTTGATTTTCGGTATTTTGAAGGTTTTACCGAAATATCGGAAATTTCGTATTTAGTCTTCCTTGAGGCTAAAAACTTTCCGCCAGAAATTTGCAGGTATAGATCGATATATTGATGTAGCCCCAAGGAGAGATACCTCCCGAATTTCGGTATTTTGAAGGTTAGCCACATTGTATTTAGTCCATTTTACTTCAATACAACTCGTTGTAAAGTGTATAACAACTTAACGCCGTTGTTACTTGTTGTCTATATTTTCGGGCAAGCTTGGATATCCTTTGGCATGTATGGTTCCTGTTTTCAAAACTTTCTCTATCAAAAATTGTAAACATTGGCTCACGTTGTGGTATAGCCCCCATATAACCGCCAGTTTTTAGTTGACCGAGTTAGCAAAAATTTGGTGTTTGCGCTCTAAAAAAGCTCCAAATCTCCGGCCGAAATTAATGTGTTTACTTGTTGTACCCTTAGCCTTTAGGCTATCGAGAATATATACAGAGGATAAACACACTTTGATACGAGCAAAATTGATGTTAGACCCCAAGTATGTTTGGACGAAATCTCTCGAAGGGACTAACCGATTTGGTCCACACTTTGCACATCGTAAAATATCTACCAGACATAGTTCAAGTTCGAATATGGACTATATCGGTCCACTCTCTCGGGTACCTGCTACACAAAAATTTCGGAAAAGTGCAGCTTAAGACCTGCTGTCGAATAGTTTAGATTTGTTTTGCAACAAGTTTTTCTCGGGGCCACTTTTACCGCTGTCTAAATTTTTCCAGGGACACGTCCATACTTCTTGAGAAAATGCCACGAAAACTGTAAAATCCAAATATGGGCACCTTGTGTAATGGCTGGTGCGAAGAACAACATTCGAAGAGAATACTGCGTCGCATTATAGGTAATTTGGACAGGTTTTTAGGCAAAATTTTTTTTCGATTTTTGCACTTTTAATAGAGTGAGTTTTCTAATGTCAAATTATAGAGATATGCAGTTTGTTTTCAAAAGTATTCAAACTTCGCGGTATAGTTCGAGGTCAAAGTCAAAATTTCGAAGGCAAAATAAAAATATTAAAACAAAATTAAAACTCAGAGCAATTTGTAAGAGTTTGGTACTAGGGTGTCCAAAACCGTAACCGGTTACCCGATTTTGCGTTAAAAATCGAAACCTGTTTTCATCAAAATCGTAATATTATCTCAAGTAATTTTAGTATGCTGGGTTGTCTTTTGCCATAGAAAAAAATGTGTATTGAAAATTGTCATTTCAAAAACAAAAGCGCTCTTTTTTAATTGTATGAGTGAGCAATTTGACGCACACCGACAGCAGAAGGGCGCCCTTTGAACAGCCCTATTTTACATTATGACTATATCCATATACCTCAAGAACACATTTATGCGAGG
The DNA here is from genome assembly GCF_047663935.1 of Musca autumnalis. Lineage (NCBI taxonomy): Eukaryota > Metazoa > Arthropoda > Insecta > Diptera > Muscidae > Musca > Musca autumnalis. The sequence continues at coordinate 22,945 of NW_027411748.1, read as the reverse complement.
AAACTTTTTATGGAAGTGTATCTCCTGAACTTTCCATTGATGTCAATCATGTTAATGTAGGTATGGGTCTTTGCCTAAAATATAGTGTCTGTAATGCAATCAGTTCAGGAAAGAAGATGGCTGCATTACTCCCGGTGATCGGACAATATATATTTTATAAATGGTCCCATTTGTTTGCGTAAATCACCATACATATTCTCAAATCATATTATTTCCTTCACCTTATTTCTTGCAAAATACTGCAGTTACAAATTTTTAGTTATTACATTGATGTCAGTTTCGATTAATTACGTGCAAATACTGGAGACATAGACAAGTAGTTAAGTTATTTTTTCAACATTATATTTAAACATATATTTACAAATTATATACTTAAATTTATAATGGTTAAATTATTTATTTTTTGTGTCTTTTAGCATCCAGTGTCTCCGTCATTGGCTATGTAAATACATTGGTTCATGCCCTTATGTATTTCTATTACTTTTTGAGTTCCCTAAAGATCGGATTAGACTTATCCAAATGGAAGCCACGACTGACGGAATTCCAACTGGCACAATTTGTCTACTATGCAATTAAGCTTGGTTCGCTTTTAATAAATAACAATTGTGAATTACCTAGGCTGTGGCTATGGGTGATATTTATCGAAAACATTTTAATGATTATGTTGTTTTCAAACTTTTACTATAGGAATTATATTTTAAAGAAGCCAGGAAAGCCAACAAGAACATTAAAGAGTAAATAATATATATGTATATATATAAATATTAATTATAAAGTACAAAGTACATTATATACTAAATTTATAATTCAAAGTTGCTTTATATAAAGTTTTGCTTTATAATTCATTTGGTGGTAAGTATTATAGATGATATACATACATTTAGACATTTCAGTTCTATCTGAAATGTTGTTTATATAAATTGGTAAGTAAAATAGTTCCATATAAGAAAAAATACCCCATTTATGGTTTTTATGCAGACTACGCACGTTATAATTTTTATGCCCTCCACCATAATATGAGGGTATATTAAGTTTGTTTTCAATTTGTAACGTATTGAAATATACATTTGCGACCCTAAAAAGTATATATCGGCCTTTTTGTAGAAAATTTACTTATGTTGAAACTGAGGTATGGGGTATTGTAACTCGCGAATTGTTGTAATATACCATAACTTTTGAACGCAATAAACTGTTTTAGCACGATTCACCGATGGATTTCTTAAAATTATAATTTGAGCGGAAGCTGTGGTCATATTAATGTAAAACAAGTAAGAAAAGCGTTAAGTTCGGCCAGGCCGAACTTTTTATACCCACCACCACGAGCTGTATTGAAATGAATGGGAACAATTAGTTTTATTTCGTTTATGAAAGTACTAAACTCTTCCTTTTATTGCAGGAGTTGAGAATGCTCCCTTCAATACAGTTAATATGGGGCGACATTTTGTTTCTTTCCAAAACATGGACCAATATTTACAATTTTCCGAATTGAGCGAAATACATAAAATTGGGCAAAACTGACTAGACCTAAACCTGGATATTCTGGATTTGGATAGTTAACAACATCGGGAGCGCGTTTACCTGTACCGATAAATTTCTGGAGTAAAGTTTCGTAACTCCAGCGAAGACTAAATACCAAATTACAGTTATTCCCATTGAATATTGTGGGTAAAACTTTCAAAATACCGAAAATTGGGAGGGATCTTTCTATGGGGGGTATATAAAAACATGGAACAATACGGGCAATTTTCAGGTGGGAAGTTTTATACCACCAACGGAGATTAAATATTAAATTTCATCCGTTTCGATGGGATATTGATGACACAACCTTATAATACCGAAAATCGGAAAGTACGCTTCTATCGGGTTATTTGAAGAAAAGGGCTTATACTGATAATTCTCTTCTGCAATATTTTATACACCCATGGCAATTTAAATATTAAATTTCAGTCATATCGGTGGTATATTGAGGCCACACCTTTCAACGTACCGTAAATAGGAAGGTACGGTCCTATGGGGGTATTTGAGGACGTCGACCTATACCGGCACATTTCGGCTGGAATGTTTCATACCTCTATTACCAAATATCAGCTATTTTGGTGGAGAACGAGCTATATGTAGAAAATAGCTAGGTTCTATGGGGGCAATATCAAGACATGGACCTATACCGACAAATTTCAGGTGGAAAGTTTTATACCCTTAACGAAGACTAAGTACCATCTTGCAGCCATTTCCGTGTTATAATGAGGCTAAAACATTCAATATACCGAAAATTGGGATTTACCGTTGTATGGGGTACCCCCTAAAACATGCACGTATACCGACAAATTTCTGAGGGAAATTTTTGTAGCCCTGAAAAAGACTAAATACCAAATTTCAGCCACTTCGGTGGAATAATGAGGCTAAAACCTTCAAAATACAGAAAATTGAGCGGTGCCGTTCTATGGGAGCTATATGAAGACGTTGACCTATACCGACTAATTTCAGGTGGAAAGTTTTATACCCACAACGAAGACTATGTACCAAATTTTAGCCATTTCGGTGTGATAATGAGGCTAAACCCTTCAAAACACCGAAAATTGGGATGTTCCGTTCCATGGTGTGTACTAGAGTTGTGTAGTTCCGGAACGAACTAGTTCCAAGGAACTATTCCGGACAAGGAACTATTGGAACTATACCGGCTCTTTCATTTATATAGTTCCTTTAATTTTATATAGTTCCAGCTCCAGCCGTGCATATAATTCCTTTCATTTATATAATTCATTTTCTTTTTCGATCTTTCACGTTCGGTTCCTTCATCATTCAGATGCGGCCACATTATTCAATAAACGTAAATCACATCCTCGTTACATTGCTGCAATTTATTTATTTGTATGTCAATTAATCCACCAAAAGATGAAAACAAAAAGAAAGAGAAAGATTCGTTAAACTACTTCATTCACGGAAGATGGAATGAAGGAAATAACAAGTAAAAAAGTGTCAGTCGGCTTTGGCGACAGATATATACCCTCAGCCAATGTGAAGTGAAACTTTCACCTACGGACAGATCGAATGTATTTAAGGTCTCTTCAGAATTTTGTGGCCCTTTTGGCCACAATTAATTAACTGTACTAAGGTACAAATGTTGAACCTTTGTGGGGGAGGTACCCTTAGGGAGGACCGATATGGGCCATTTTAGAAGTTAAACTAAATGTTGACAAAATATTAGGAGATCCAAAGTTTGGACCAAATTGGTTGCCCCATTCAAGTGATATCGTCCTAGAAGTTGTGGACAGGTATTGCCCCATGAAACTAAGTTTGGATATAATATGACGAAGACCAAATGTTGGAACAAATCGGTAACAAATAAGTTAGAATTCTTGTGTAAAAAGCATAAAATAGATTCGCTATATGAATATGAAATTTCCTCGAGAATATATAATATACATAAATTTAAATACATTCACAGAAATATATAAAATTTATTAAAATGAAGTGTAACTATTTGTGGGAGAACTCATATTTTGTATTTTTGAAAAAAAAATCCTTACAAAGAATTATTTGGTATACACAAACAACACCGTATTTAGGATGAACTCCGGGGTATTGTAATTGCTACGACCATTTGACACCAACGGCTTAGAAACATTTGCTTAGCAGATCCCATCACAACATCAGTTTCATTAGCCAGATTTTAGATTAATTTTCGCCAACTCTAAATCGACTTCAATTTGACCTCGTGACAGATTTCAAAGCTTTTGGTAGCTTTTGGTGCTAAGACAGATTAACATTCCCAAACTGTTACATTACAGTTTTAAAATTTATCCACAACCAATGGTCGACTCAAACTTCTAGACTTCCCAATTCAAGAAAATCAACTTTTACATCTCCGATACAGATTTTCCAGTATTGCGTTCGTTTAAATGATACTTAAAATAAGAGGGTTCCTTCCAACCGGAGGAATATTTAAGACGAGTACACAGAAACAAATTTTAGCCATTTGATAAAAAAATTCAAAGATTCAATCAAAAATTTATCGATTTTCCGGCGATATAAATATTGTTATATTGACAAAATTCGATAAAAATATTTATCAATTTTTTTATTTTGAATTGACAAAACATTTCACATATTGACAAAAATATTTATCAAAATATTCCACATTTTGCTGTATTCTTTGATATGAAATGTGCATCATCTTAATAAAGATTTAAGATCCCAAGTACGTTTAAACGAAGGGAGTTCCTTTAGTCCTTCAGGTACCTCCTCTCACATATGTTCAAAATGAAGCGCCGCATAGCAATATTGTTTCCAGATATATATCAGGACTTTATCGGACCACTCATTGGGGGACTTCCCACAACAAAATTTCAACATTTCTGGAAGAGTGTAATTTAAAGACTTAATTCGGATGGTTTTAAAATTATGGATAATGACACAAAAGCGCAAAAAACCACTGCCGGCCACAAAAAAAAATACTGATGTTGCCCATAACTTACAAATAAAGTATCCAAGTTGGCCGAAGCTTGCCCATGGTAAAATTGCTATACCAGGTACATTAAGTTCCAGGCAGGTCTGTACCGGACATCACCTTCGGTGACCTCCCTCACAAAAGCTCAAAATGTTCGCTTAAGTGCAGTTTTCATGCATTAATTTTCATGTTCACCTCTATGAATTTATTGGCGTCCGCAAAGGTTTTAAGGGATGTTTGTATTCTTTTGAAATCGAAGCTTATTCTTGCGTTTTTTTACTCTTTTCGGGCTGTTTTCCTAAGAAATATGGACTTGCCCCTGAAACAACCTATACCGTCGTAATGGAGGTAGCGAATGCAAATCGCATCAACAAAAATCAAAGCGATCCGAGAGCAGGTCTTAAAGTGAACTTATTCGAAATTGTGTGTGAGAGTTACCAGAAGGAGTAGACAAATATAGTAGATATTTGAACCTGATCTATATCTTGTAGATATATAAGGATGTGCAAAGTATGGATTACATCGGGCACTCCCTTCAAGAGTTATCGTGCGCACAATTTGTCCGAACATTTTTGTACTTTTGTGGGGGAGGTACCTGAAGGAGTGGAACGATATGGCTTCTCTTCGAATTTAAACAATGTTTGGACAAAATATTACGAAGGCCAAATTTTGGACCGAATCGGCAGATCCGTTCGAGAGTTATCTTGCGCTCCATCCACTACACACTGTGTTATAGGGGCTTTTTGCATCTTTCAGGATATTTTCTTAGGAAGTATGGACTTGCCCCTGATGAAACTTGCACCGTCGTATAGGGGGCAATGAATACAAGTTGTTGCAACAAAAAGCAAAGCGATTCGAGAGCAGGTCCTAATCTGAACTTATCCGAAAATTTGTGTGGGAGGTACCCGAAGGAATGGACCGATTGAGTTTATTTTGGAAACTCATCTAAGTTTATTAGAAATTTCACGATGTGCAAAATATGGGCCAAATCGGTTACTTCCTTCAAGAGTTATCGTGCGCACAAATTTTCCGAACATTTTCGAACTTTTGTGGGGGAGGTACCGGAAGGAGTGGACCGATATAGCCCATCTTCGAACTTAAACTAAGTTTGGACAAAATATTACGAACGCCAAATTTTGGATCGAATCCGTTGATCCGTTCGAGAGTTATCGTGCGCACCAGCCAGACAGACGGACGGACATTGCTCAATCGACTCCAAATTGTCTGAAACATATTTCGTCCAAACATACTTGTGGTCTAAAACCATTATTTCGATGAGGCACAGTTTGCCCGAATGAAAGTGTATATACATACCCTCGTTAGCATAAATGCTGAGGGTATAAAAAGAACGAGGAACGAGAAAGATGCATTGAACTATATCGATCTCGGAACTATTTGGGACGAAGGAAGTAGAAAGAACTGTCGGAACTATGGAACTATATTAAGGAACTAGTCCCTTTTGGCAAAAGGAACTAGAAAGATCGATCCGCTCCAGGAACTATATTGCCCAACTCTAGTGTGTACATTAAAGCGTGGACCGATACAGATAAATTTCTGAGAGAAAGTTTTGCATCCCAAAACAGGACGAAATATCAAATTTCAGTCATTTTGATAGTATAGTATAGATAAAACTTTCAAAAATACCGAAAATTGGAAGATATCGTCCTATGGGACTATATGAGGGCGGACCTATACCGACAAATTTCATATGGAATGTTTTATACCCCAAGTGAAGACTAACCACCAAATTTCAGCCATATCGGTGGAATATTGAGGCCACAACTAGAGTTTCTGGTCGCGAATTCCCGACCCGGGATTTCCCGGGAATTCTCGATTTTTTTCGGTCTTATATTATTTGTCTTATAGTTATTTAATGTTGAAAATATAGTGGAATAGCGATTATTCATGTCCCGATAACTCCTAATTCCCGATCATTTGTAACAAACTTAGGGCCCATAGTAAAAATCGCGATAATTCGTGTAAAGTACATAAATTTTGGTCCTCTCAATAATTATTGTTTTTTCTGGAATTCGAAGTCTGTATAACCTAACATAATTCTGAACTTTTTGGTCCATTAGTCCATATCTTTATTTATCGCATTCTTGAAGTATATTAATTTCCAAAGATATAAATTCTGTGATCGATTCGAATTGTTGTTTCCTCCAAAATTATTGTATGTAATATTAAAAACTGTATAATGTGTAGGTGGCAAATCGTGTATATTAGGAATGGAAGTCAGTAATAACTATAGTATGTATGTTCATATAAGTACGCCTTAATATCTTTGGTGCCACCGTGGTGCAATTGTGAAGCTTTGTACACAAAAGGTCAACCTTGTAAAAACTTTTATCAGCGGATTTATTCTATGATCGACACGCCTTCGAACCATTAAAAGAACCCACATATCATTGACCTAAAAAATTGAGTCGCACAGCCATCTTTGATATGAAGAAGCCTTTGCGAGGATGGTCGTGGGAAACAGCAATTTATATAACCTTCGCAAATTAGTCAGGAAGAATTGGTTGGCTTTAACAGCTGCCATATATTATGTATTGGTACTTTCAAGCTTTTGGCACATCGTCGTTAATATTGTTCCAAAGAGATAACTAATGATACGCTATAAATATAAGGAGTATTTATTTCCTTTATGTTTGCTCTCTGTCACGTCTATGCCCCACAAACTCGATTTCTCATAGTCCCGGGAATTCCCGGGTTCCCGGGAATGAGAAATTTTTATTCCCGATTTCCCGGGAATGAAAAAAACTCGGTAATTCCCAAACTCTAGCCACAACCTTCAAAATACCGAAAATCGGAAGGTACCGTCCTATGGGGGCTATATGAAGGGTGGACCTATACCTACAAATTTCCGGGGGAAAGTTTTATGCACCCAACGAAGACTAAATATCAAATTTCAGCCATTTCGGTGGAATATTGAGGCTAAAACCTTCAAAATACCGAAAATCGGGAGATATCGTCCTATGGGGTCTATATCAAAACCTGGACCTATATAAACATTTTATGGTAGAAATATTTCCTAGCCTGTGGAAACACAAAATAAAACTTACATCCGATTCTGTGGTCAAATGGGACTAATACATTCAAAATATCTTAAAGTGACGCGTACTATGTATTGGGCGTTATATGGGGACTCTACCAAAACGTGGACCTATATAAACAAACTTCGGCAGAAATGTTTTTTAGCCTCTGGAGAAACAAAATACCAAATTACAACCAATTCGGTGCTCAAATGGGACTAATACATTCAAAATATCTTAAAATGACGCGTACTATATATGGGCCTTATACGGGGGCTATACCAAAACGTGGCCCTATATAAACAAAATTTGGTTGAAATATTTTTTAGCCTCTGGAGATACAAAATACCAAATTACAAACAATTCGGTGGTCAAATGGGACAAATATCCTAAAATTTTCTTAAAACGACGACGCGTAACTTTGTATTGGGGCTATACGAAAACGTCGACCTACATAGTCCGTTTTCAATACCAAAAGTCCTACGTACATATAATAGATTTGATATTTCGTCCTGTTCTCCCAGAAATTTATCTGTATCGGTCCACGCTTTAATGTACACCCCATGGAACGGTACATACCAATTTTCGGTGTTTTGAAGGATTTAGCCTCATTATAACACCGAAATGGCTAAAATTTGGTACATAGTCTTCGTTGTGGGTATAACACTTTCCACATGAAATTAGTCGGTATAGGTCAACGTCTTCATATAGCTCCCATAGAACGGCACCGCTCGATTTTCTGTATTTTGAAGGTTTTAGCCTCATTATTCCACCGATGTGGCTGAAATTTGGTATTTAGTCTTTTTCAGGGCTACAAAAATTTCCCTCAAAAATTTGTATATACGTGCATGTTTTGGGGGGTACCCCCATAGAACGGTAGATCCCAATTTTCGGTATATTGAAGGTTTTAGCCTCATTATAACACGGAAATGGCTGCAAGATGGTACTTAGTCTTCGTTGATGTTATAAAACTTTCCACCTGAAATTTGTCGGTACCTCCCGATTTTCTACATATAGCTCGTTCTCCACCAAAATAGCTGATATTTGGTAATAAGTTTTTGATAGAGGTATGAAACATTCCAGCCGAAATGTGCCGGTATAGGTCGACGTCCTCAAATACCCCAATAGGACCGTACCTTCCTATTTACGGTACTTTGAAAGTTATTACCTCAATATACCACCGATATGACTGAAATTTAGTATTTAAATTGCCATGGGTGTTTAAAATATTGCAGAAGAGAATTATCAGTATAAGCCCTTTTCTTCAAATAACTCCATAGAAGCGTACTTTCCGATTTTCGGTATTATAAGGTTGTGTCATCAATATCCCATCGAAACGGATGAAATTTAATATTTAATCTCCGTTGGTGGTATAAAACTTCCCGTATTGTTCCATGTTTTTATATACCCCCCATAGAAAGATCCCTCCCAATTTTCGGTATTTTGAAAGTTTTACCCACAATATTCAATGGGAATAACTGAAATTTGGTATTTAGTCTTCGCTGGAGTTACGAAACTTTACTCCAGAAATTTATCGGCACAGGTAAACGCGCTCCCGATGTTGTTAACTATCCAAATCCAGAATATCCAGGTTTAGGTCTAGTCAGTTTTGCCCAATTTTATGTATTTCGCTCAATTCGGAAAATTGTAAATATTGGTCCATGTTTTGGAAAGAAACAAAATGTCGCCCCATATTAACTGTTTTGAAGGGAGCATTCTCTACTCCTGCAATAAAAGGAAGAGTTTAGTACTTTCATAAACGAAATAAAACTAATTGTTCCCATTCACTTCAATACAGTTTGTGGTGGAGGGCCTGGCCGAACTTAACGCTTTTCTTACTTGTTTTCAATTTTGTTTTTTATTTCCAATATTTCGACTATCTTCGATAGTCATCATCAGGGATTTCTGTTAATTGGATTATTAATCTTTCTTAAAAGTAACGGCGAGTTCCATCCTCTTTTGTTGTTAGAGAATTTCCAGTTGAAATTTCCAGTTGGAAATTCTTACTTTTTTTAAGAAAGATGACTTACTTTACTATCGAATATAGTCGAAATATTGGAAATAAAAAACAAAATTTAAAAAAAACCAATTTTATGTCTTTTCAACTTTACAGACGTAGACTGTTTTTACGTATTCGGTTCATTTTTCAACCAATTTTCCTGTAAACTGGTATATCGTGGTTTCAGTGGATGGAGAATATATGTACTAAATATTGTTAATATCTGTTCGCGTTTTGCTATAGTTCCCATTGAGCGGTACCGGCCGAGATGACATATTTTAAAGGTTCCAAGCACATTTACCAACCTATTTGATTGTATTTTGGATTATTTTTGTTATTCGCAGGTAGAAAGACGCTTTCCGAAATATTAGCAACGTAGGTTTACGTTTTGCTATAGCTCCAATATGCCTCCCATTTGAGATATTTTGAAGATGTTAGGTAATTATTGCCAACCGAGTTTAGTTTACTTGAAAATTTATATTCGTTGAATAGAAAATGTTCTAATAAAACAATTTACAGCATATATCCTTGATTTGGCCCGAACCACCCTCCCCCAAACATACACAAACATTAACAAATGAAAATATTTTTGAGATTTTTTATACCCTCCACCATAGTATGGAGGGTATATTAAGTTTGTTTTTCCGTTTGTAACGCATTGAAATACTCATTTGCGACCCTATAAAGTATATATATTCTTGATCAGGGTAAAATTCTAAGTCGATCTGAGCACGTCCGTCCGTCCGTCCGTCCGTCTGTGGTAATCACTCTAGCATCCACAAAAATGGAGATAGGACGCTGAAATTTTGGGAAAATGCGTCTTTTGTTTGCAGGCAGGTCAAGTTCGATGATGGGCTATATCGGTCCACGTTTTGGTATAGCCCCCATATAACGGTACCCCCCGATTTACGGTATTTTGACGTTTTTAGCTACATTTTTAGACCGATTTAGCTATAATTTGACATTTAGGGTTCCTAAGTATCAATAAACTTATATAACAAAAGTTGTCGACATAGGTCCACGTTTTGGTATAGCCCCCATATAACGGTACCCCCCGATTTGCGGTATTTTGACTTTTTTAGCTACATTTTTAGACCGATTTAGCTATAATTTGACATTTAGGGTTCTTAAGTATCAATAAACTTATATAACAAAAGTTGTCGACATAGGTCCACGTTTTGGTATAGCCCCCATATAACGGTACCCCCGATTTGCGGTATTTTGACGTTTTTAGCTGCATTTTCAGACCGATGTAGCTAAAATTTGACATTTAGGGTTCTTAAATGTCAATAAACTTATATAACAAAAGTTGTGGACATAGGTCCACGTTTTGGTATAGCCCCCATATAACGGTACCCCCTGATTTACGGTATTTTGACGGTTTAAGCTACATTTTCAGACCGATTAAGCTATAATTTGACATTTAGGGTTCTTAGGTATCAATAAACTTATACAACAAAAGTTGTGGACATAGGTCCAAGTTTTGGTATAGCCCCCATATAACGGTACCCCCCGATTTACCGTATTTTGACGTTTTTAGGTACATTTTCAGGCCGATGAAGCTATAATTTGACATTTGAAGTTCTTAAATGTCAATAAACTTCTGTGACAAAACTTGTGGACATAGGTCCACGTTTTGGTATAGCCCCCATATAACGGTACCCCCCGATTTACGGTATTTTGACGTTTTTAGCTGCATTTTCAGACCGATGTAGCTATAATTTGACATTTAGGGTTCTTAAATGTCAATAAACTTATATAACAAAATTTGTGGACATAGGTCCACGTTTTGGTATTGCCCCCATATAACGGTACCCCCTGATTTACGGTATTTTGACGGTTTAAGCTACATTTTCAGACCGATATAGCTATAATTTGACATTTAGGGTTCTTAAGTGTAACTAAACTTATATAACAAAAGTTGTGGACCTAGGTCCACGTTTTGGTATAGCCCCCATATAACGGTACCCCCGATTTACGGCATTTTGACGTTTTTATCTATTTTTTCAGACCGATTTAGCTATCAATTGACATTTAGGGTTCTTAAAAGTCAATAAACATTTATAACTAGTGGGCATAGGTCCATGTTTTGGAATAGCCCCCATATAACGTTACCGCCCGATTTCAGGTATTTTGAGAATTTTACCTACAAGTTTTAACCGAATTATCTGTTATTTGAACATTTGACATTTGAAATTCTTAGTGGTCACCACACCTCTCCACCAAAAATTGTCAGAATTTGATGATTTTAGCTACAATATTAAACCGAACTAGCAGTAATTTGACATTTGAAGTTCGTAGTGGTTACAACACCTCTCCATCAAAAATTGTCAACATAGGTCCATGTTCGGATATAGCTCCCATGTAACGGTACCTTCCAATTTTCAGTAATTTGGCAATTTTAGCTACAATTTTTAACAGAACTTAATTTGACATTTGAAGGTTGTAGTGGTCACCACACATCTGCATCAACAATTTTCAACATAGCCCCAATATAACGATACTTCCCGATTTTCGGTACTTTGAGAATTTTACTTAAAATGTTTAACCGAACGTAGGTCCATGTTTTTGTATAGCCACAAGACAAACCTCCCGATTTTCCGTACCTTAGCTTTATTTTTTGGACGAACTTTCTGTAATTTGTTCATTTAAGTTCATATTTTCGTATAGCCCACATACCTCCGAACTAGCTGTTAATGACATTTGAAGTTCCCACGTTATGTACCGATTTTCGATATTTTGAGGATTCTAGCTAAATTTTTTAACCGAATTAGGAGCTATTTGACATTAAAGGCTCCCATCAAAAACTGTCAACATAGGCCCACGTTTTATTATAACCCCTATATAACAGTACCTCCCAATTTCTAGCCCACCAAAAATTGTCAACAGTTAGATATAGGCACCATAAAAAAGGACCTTCCGAATGAAGCATTTTATGTACATTATCTGACATTTTAACGTACTCACTTAAAGTTGGGGACAGGAATGAATATTTTATGGTGGAGGGTATGAAAAGTTCGGCCCGGCCGAACTTAATGCTTTTTTACTTGTTCTTTTTAGTATAGTGTCATTGATATATCATACATTTTACAAATTGTACTTTTCGATTGAGGATATGTTTATCTTATTTCACTGTTCTACAAATGAGGCTATCACCTAAAAGCATCTGATGTAACTATGATTTGTTTTAGGTACTTTACGATATCCTGCGAAAACTGCTCAAGTTTGACAATTTTTTTTATAAAATGTGAATGAAATTAGCCAGAATAGCCTTCAAACTATAAAAAGCAACATTTCTTAGTATTGGTGAAGCCATTTTGGCATAAATGAAACCAACAATGACGTCTAATGCCGGTTCCTATATCAAATTTTCAAAAATATAGATATTTGAATATTCAAACGACTTTCTGAAAAAGTCGCACATCTCTCAAACCTGCAGCTAATTTTTGGTTTACCCAAAGAAAACTATCCTACCTCTTAGAAAATGTGCGATTAAAAAACCTCCAAAACTTTTAAAAAAGATAATTTAGAAGACTTTTAAAAGGGCAAATTTTTGGGGAAAGAATAGCAACCAAACTAAATTAGATATTACAACTCTATAAACGCCAAATAATTAAAAAATTGTCAAGAATTATAACACCGACAAAAAAAGTCAATTAACTTACCATTTGTTTGTATCACTATATTATTTAAGCAAAGCTAGAAGCAATTTTTAAGGAAAATAAATATTGTAAAACATAAGTGCAACTTTTAAGTGCATTTCTAGTTGTTTCGCGGGGTAATAAATCACAAATATGAATATGAGGCATTTGTCGTGGGATACTTAGCAATGGATCCCAACAAGAATATCGGTAGTTCTATGTACTTTAATTTTTGAGTAAAGTTCCACGAAATTCCCATATAAATTTGGTATTTAATCTTCGCTTTTACAGGTACAAAACACTCCTTGCAAAAAATCAGACATCATAGGTCCACGTTTTAGTACGACTAAGTAACAATTGGGATTTCTTTTCATTCGCAAATTAATTTTTAAACCATACCCCCCGGTCTCGGGACATTGACTGCAATTTTGCTACAATTTGAATAATTTATTGTATTATTATTTAATTTTCAATTAAGTCTTATTTAATTAGGTCTCAATATTTGCACACATATTTCCAAATGTGTGGTCAAGGAGAACTTCTTTGTAATTGAACATTTTTCCATGAACTTTGAATGCCACGATTTTTGTAGTCATTGACTTCGTTCGTTCTGATATTGACAATCTAGTACTCGTGTGGATGTGTACTTCTTTTGTTTTTTATTCTATTGCATTTTACAGTATTGTTGCATTTCACCATTAGCAAGTTCTTGGACTAACGAAAACAATAGGAAAATAATTATTCCATTCTGCGGACACTCAGTTGAAGAGGTGACACAAAACAGTGCGGTGCCGTGCAGTGTTGTTGTTTAGTTGAAATTACATTCAAAAACTAATAATTTCCAATATTTTATTGTTCCCGCCACAAAAATGTTGCTTTTAAATATTATCTATCGCGAATTTAAATCACATTGGGAAATTGCCGGAAGTGGTAAATAATGGATATGCAATTGAAAGCGTGTGTTGAAACATGATTTGATTATGTCATTACAGATGATCGTATGCGACATTTGCCATTCGTCAATAGTTATCTAAATGTAGTATTACTTTTGGTCGGATATGTAGCATTTGTTACGAAAATTGGTCCCAACTTAATGGCCAAACGAAGGCCATTCAATATAAAATGGTTAATACAAATCTATAACTTGATCCAGATTCTGTTAAACGCCTATATTTTTATTGGGGTAAGTTGGTGATAAAGACTCGATGGAATTTGCTATTAAAAAAATTGGTCTTGTTCAATTTTTGACTTGGATCCCTGAATGGCAAATTAATCTAATTCGGGAAGCAAAAGTTGATAAAATCATAAAAAAACCAGAAATTGGGCGGTACTGTTTAAGCTGTTTAAGAGAGCTATTCCAAAACGTGGATCCACATATATCCAAAATTGTTTGACCCCTTCTACATCCAAACATGGATAACAACTACAGAATACCAGAAATCAGGCAGTGGACCTTTGTATTTTTGGTAGAGAAGTTTTCGGAGCAATAAGAACACTAAATGCCAAATTACATCCACTTTAGGCCGGAAACGTGGATTAAAAAACTGGAGCGGAACCGTTATATTGAGGCCATCAAAAAACGTGGACCTAGGTCCATAATTTATGATGGGAAAACTGCTTGAAGCCGAAAACATCGTACTTAATGTACTCTCCTATTTTACAGAACCACAAGTTTGCTGTTGTTGTAGCAAGACAACACCACGGGCGCCTGAATTTTCTGATTATTAGGATAGTACTGAGCAAAACAGTCAACTAGACCATATGTCTACGGTGAAAATTGAGCCCCCGGATTTTGACTTAAAGTTTTTTTCAAGGTTTTTTGGATATTTTGGCATATATGTAACAGACAAAGCACTGAGATTTTCGATCCAACACAAAGACAAAAATTGTAACCAAGACAATAATTAAGAAATCTCTGGTACACAGCAAAAGCATTGGAACGCTCCTTCAGGCAGTTATGGCCCCGAGAATGTGCACATTTTTCGGAAAATATCGATAAATTACACTGTGCTACAAAATTTGACTCAAAGTCAGTTGGTGGAAATTTCCTTTTGGAGACGAAAGCCCTTGGTGAGTGTATCAAGAACGCAAAAGGAAATTTTCAGGATAGGTCAAGTTTCTGAGATATGGTTTGGCCAAAATATCCTTGAAAAAAATTCCAAGTCAAAATCCGGGGGCTCGATTTTCACCGTAGACATATGGTATAGTGGACTTTTTTGCTCAGTACAATCCCAAGAATCAGATACTCCAGGCGCCCACTATCACTTTTTTCCTTCCATACAAATCGCCCCGGCCTAATGTATGTGTATGTCTGGTGAGTGGTCAGTGTATTGTACTTTTTCCATTCCACATGCAGAGCATGTGTTGGGTATAGTGCTGTCAATTAAGGTCCAATACCAATACTTCAGCTTTGACTGAGCTAAAGCCAGGTTTGGTAGATCGCAAGATTGTGGCTGGCATGCCCCCGGCGATAACGCCCATGCAGGTACTGCATCGATGTACCCTGTTGCAGTCCTTAATATTATATACTTCCACTTCAATTTGCATATACCGGCCCGCGACTTGAGGACCTTCTTCATACTGCTGATCTTATCGCATAGAGCAGTGGCTTGAGCGGACGACTTAAACAGGCTCTCGAACATTACACCCAACATATTGGGATAGTTAGTGGTCGGAATCAAGACCAATATCTTCAGCGAGGGCCTCATTTCAATTGAATAATGGTTTAGTAGATAAGGCGGCGGAAATTTTCATATTCCTCAGATGAGAGAATATGAATAACATATTGACGGTCACTGTCACTTCGTTGAAAGTAGCAGATTTTCTATCTTCCTTCCAATATTATTATAATATTATCTTAGTTTCTAGAGGATATGAAGGATCCGCTTTTCCGCGATTCAGAAAATTACGGTGCTCAGAGGATATAAAGTCGGGTGGTCTGTTAACGTGGATGATGATATGAAAGTGACCTGAGTCATTGATGTCTGTACACCGTGCAAAATGTGGAGTTATGAATTTGCTCGACCAGCGCTGTAAATCTCTGGCCGTTGTAGTAACTGCTCTCTATACTCACTAGTTGTGGTATTTGCTCAGGTATGATTTAAAACAAAAGCCCGTGCTACTGGTTTGTAGACTTTTCAATGGCTTGTGAACCAAAATGGCGCCGGGTGGGTGGTACTGATAGAGGAACGTTCCCCAGGATTGTAGACTTTTCAATGGCTTGTGAACCAAAATGGCGCCGGGTGGGTGGTACTGATAGAGGAACGTTCCCCAGGAGAACGTGATCTCTCTTGTGCGTACATACATTATGTGTAGCTCAATGCTTTTAAACATGTTCATGGGAAATCAAGATCAATAATAATAATGTAATGTCTTATTTCTTCTAAATTAAAAATCAGCATCTTCGTTTTTTTGCAGTTCATGCGGCATTATATTCGAAATCCCAATTATAATTGGTTTTGTATGAAAATCGAAAAGAACGATGTGTCGCCAGAAACGATGAACCTTCTCCATGTCACCCATACATGTTATATGAGTAAAATATTCGATATATTAGACACAGTAGGTATCTTCCACTTAATTATTAGATATATTAATATCTTCTTATTGATATACATACATATATATATAATTACAGATATTTTACGTAATGCGAAAGAAAAATAAGCAAATCTCATTTCTACATGTTTATCATCATGGAATGATGATATGGGCCAGTTTTCTATATCATATGAAATTTTTTGGTAAGTATAAAAATTATTAGATTTATTATATTCCGCGTTGACATGTGAAAATTTAAAGATAATAGATCATTACGTCAAGAAGTACCTACTTGTCCACGAAAAACCTTATTCCGCTAGAAACAGGAACACAAGGATTACCTTAGTTGAAAAAAAAATGAAAACCGTCCTCGAACTTAAACGATAAGATCCATCTTCGAACTTTATTAATTTTTGAGAAAAATATTAAGTTCGGCAAGGGTTCGACCAATGACAGTCTCTCCTTTCGACAGTTAGGGTGCCAACCAACCATTTTTAGGATTTTTTAGAGTTTTTGGGTCATTACGTCAGCAAGTATGGACTTGTTAGCCATCCTAACCAGAACTTAAGCGAACATTTTAAACATTTGTGAGAGAGGTACCCGAAGGGCAAATCAGTTACTCTATTCGTGCTGAACAGTCATTTCAGTTGTTGCCGGCATGGAGCTTTTAAAGCTTCGGGGCCACAAAAACAGGTAGTGTAGAAGTATTTTCGAAAGTCAACCTGCTGCAAAAACTTTTCAAAACGAAAAACCTTGTATGGGCGTTACCTGATGGAGTTTTCTGAGGTAGTACAGCTCCGAATCTGTTCTAGTCTGGAAGAAATATTACCATGATTAAAATTTAGATCAAAAATTAAATCGAACAAGCAAAAGCGGCGTTAAGTTCGGCCAGGCCGTACTTTTAATTCCCTCCATCAAGAGTTGTATTGAAGTAAAACGCAACAATTACTTACTTACTTAGATGGCTTTTATACTAAACAGAACGTCTTGTTCCATAAGCCGAACTAAGAATTGATTTCCAAACGCACCGATCTTTTGCCTTACTTCTCCAATTTTGGACGCCATATTTTGTGATATCTTCTTCAACTTGGTCTTTCCATCGGAGTTTTGGGCCTTCACATGGGGCGTATACCATCGAGTGGCTCGTATTCAAATGCCTTTTTGGCGGGGGCATCTTTATCCATCCTGCTGACATGGCCAATCCAACGCAATCGTTGTAGTTCGATACGTTTTACTATATCGATGTCGGTCGGCTGGTATAGCTCGTGGTTCATACGACGTCGGTCCAACGCATATTGGTCCATAAATCTTTCGAAGAATTTTTCTCTCAAACACACCAAGTTATGCCTCATCTGCTTTCGCAACTACCCATGCTTCAGATTCATACATAAGAACGGGTAGTGTCAGTGTCCGGTAAAGTGTAAGTTTTGTTTGACGAGAGGTAGTTTTGCTTTTAAACTGTTTATTTAGACCAAAGTAGCATCTGTTGGCCAATATTATTCTTCTCTTTATTTCAAGGCTTATATTGTTGGTTTTATTTATGACGGTGCCGAGGTAGATAGAGTCATTTACTATCTTAAATTTATAACTATCAACATCCACAGTTGGTCCGAGTCTACTGGACGACTTGATGTTGATAGCATAAACTTCATCTTATCGCCGTTGCAAAGGTGGCTGTTACGGCTCGCGCTGATCTACCTATTATGTCTATGTTATCTGCGTATGCAAGCAACATTACATCTTTATTGTATATCGTTCTGATTATGTCTCTGGCCGTATATATGTTCGCATCTCGTATGACCTTTTCCAGTAGGATATTAAATAGGTCACACTATAGACTGTCACCTTGTCTGGAACCTCGTTTTGTGTTGAAAGCCTCGTAGAGGTTCTTTCCTATTTTAACCGCTGATCTTGTGTCAGCCAATTTCATCCTGGATAATCGAATTAGTTTTGCAGGGATGCCCAACTCAGACATGGCTTGAAACACCTTTGCTCTAATTGGGCTGTAGAACGCGGCCTTATAGTCGACGAATAGGTGGTATGTGTCGATCTGTCTTTTTCGAATATTTGGCGCAGTGTGAAGATTTGATCAATTGTCGACTTACCAGGTCTAAAACCGCATTGGTATTACCCGATTATTTCACTGACCATGGGTTTTAACCGTTTACACAGTGTGCTCGACAACACTTTATATGCGATGGGAAGGAGACTTATACCTCTGTAATTTGCACAAACCGTTTTGTCTCCTTTTTTATATACGGGACATAGTAGGCTGAAGTTCCATTCGTTGGGTATGCTTTCTTACTGCCAAATTTCGCAAATTAGCTGATGCATACTCCTTACCAGCATTTCTTGAACAATTCGGCGGGAAGTCCATCAGCTCCTGCTGCCTTATTGTTTTTCAGCCGATTAATGGCTGTCTTACCTCGCTTTGGCTAGGTGGTAGACATTCAACATTGTCATTAACGATTGGTTCTGGGGTATCTTCATCTCCATCTATATTCGATACCAAAAGCTTCATAAAGTGTTCCTTCCAGATCCTCAGTACGCTATCTGTATCAGTTACCAGATTCTCTTGGTCATCTTTGCAGGAGAATGTGCCTGCACCATATCCGTTAGTCTGGTGTTTTACACTCTGGTAAAATTTTCGGACTTCATTCAGACTCCTGAACATCTCGAGTTTCTCACGCTCACGCTCTCTCCTCTTCTCCCGATAAGTTTCTTTAGTTCTTCGTGTTTCTACTGAATGCAGTGTTGCTCTATATGCCGCGTTCTTTTCTTCTGTAGCTTTACGACACTCCTGATCGTACCATAAATTTTTAGGTGGAGGTTTTTGGGGAGTAGGCTATTCTTTGCCAACGTGCTTATACATTATCGGGACAAGGAGTGCTGATTTCCACCATGCGAGTCAGTTGAGCGGAGTAGGCTTGTGCTATCTGTTGTGTTTGCAGCTTCTCGACATCCAGCTTCCGTCCTGTGTTAGATCGCACTTTTGCCGCAACATTAAGACGAGTGCGTACCTTGGATGCTATAAGGAAATGGTCCGAATCGACGTTCCCACCTCGAATCGATCGGACATCTAACACACTGGACGAGTACCTTCCATCTATCGCAACATGATCAATCTGATTTTTTGTTTTCCCATCCGGGGATATCCACGTAGCCTTGTGTATGTCGAGGTGTGGGAATCTGGTGCTGCTCACTACCATGTTCTTTGCCGCTGAAAAATCAATCAGCCTCATTCCGTTTTCGGATGTTACCTCATGAAGGCTGAATTTACTGACTGTGGGACCGAATATATTTTCTCTTCCAATTTTAGCATTAAAATCTCCTAGAACAATCTTAATGTCATGGCCAGGGCAGCGGTCACATACTCTCTCTAGGCCAGCATCAGGCAAAGGGTGCACGCACGCTCTTTGGGAGCGTACATTTATTCACGTATACAACATGTGGAGAGAACAAAACCATTTAGTCTCAGTTGAGCAGGCAGTGAAGAAGGTTCTGTGTCGCTTCTTTTGTGTTTTGTGTATGCGTCCCCTTAGCGAAATGACTATTAAGCAGTTATGTCTCTAATACTAATGCAAACAACGCAATGTGCGTTGGTATGGGTTGCCTGACGCTGCTCTAGGCGCAGATGAGACTGATATTAAAAAAACTTTGCTTTTATACAGATTGTGGCAATTCTCTCATCAACGGGAGTAAAACTGGTTACAAGATTTTTAAGCCTACGGTTTACCATGAATCCAACACCTAGCTCATGCTTCGTTTCATGGCAGCTATAATACATTGCGTAATCGTTTGTGATCTTTACGTCTCCCCGATTCCATCGCACTTCCTGTAAGGTGATAATATCAGCATTGTACTTGTCAAGTACATCCGTCAATGCGTAAACTGCACCTAATTTGTAAAGAGTCCTGACATTCCAGGTGCAGATTCGCAGATCATGGTCCTTAATACGTTTGCGGGGGTCGTCAAGTTTAGAGGGGTTTGTTTTTCTTCTCTTTCTTTGTTTTTTCATAGTTAGCTGTTTTGACGGAGTGAGTTACTAGCCCAACGTCCAACCCAAGTTGTTATCGTTCTTATGGGTGAACGCGCGGCACATGTTAGCTCACTACCTTTAACGGGCGTTAAAGGCAGCTCCCCAGATGACACCACGGAACAATTATTTTCCTTATTTATTTTATTTATTTATTAACATTTATATTTATAAGTAAATTACAAATATAAGGAAATAGGTCTGGCTACTGAGGCCTTAAGCTAACAATTAATTTCCTTTTGTTTAGGAAGAAGACTAAATACCAAATTTCAACAAGTTCGATAAAACGTCGACCTACACCTACAAATTTTTTAGCGGAAAAACCTTCAAAATACCGAATATCAAGAGGTACGTTTCTATAGGGGATATAGGAACCCGCAGACCTATACTGATAATTCCCGTCTGGAATATTTTATAACCCCATGGAAGACTAAATAACAAATTTCAGTCTTTCGCTGGGATATTGACGTCACAACCTTTAGAATTACAAAAATCTGGAGGTACCGTTCTATGGGGTCTATGTCGAAACGTCGACCTATACTGACGACTTTCAGCCAGAAAGGCTTTTACCTCCAACAAAGACTTAATACCGAATTCCAGCCACTTCGGTGGGTTGCTGCAGCCATAACCTTCAAAATACCGAAAATCGGGAGGTACCGTTCCATACGGGCTATATGAAGGCGTGGACCTATACCGACAAATTTCATATACCCCAAATGAAGGCCAATTATCAAATTTCAGCCATTTTTTTGGATTATTGTGGCCACAACCTTCAAAATACCGAAAATCTGGAGGTTTCGTTCTATGCGGGCTGTATGAAGGCGTGGTCCTATAGCGACAAATTTCTGGGAGAAAATTTTTAAAACCTCAACGATGACAAAGTAACAAATTTCAGCCATGATGGTGTGATAATAAGGCTAAAAACTTCAAAATACCGAAAATCGGGTGGTATGGTTCTATGGGACTATATCAAAACGTGGACCGACATAGCCCATTTGCAATACCAAACATCCTAGGAGTAATAGAAACTACTATACCAAATTGCAAATCCAAAGCTTTAGAAGCACGCCACGCCCACACCTTGCAATATTTTTACCTAATGTTTGGTTTCCTTAGTTTTAATATGTTAACTATTGAATCCCACATAGACGACAACAAATTGGGGTTTTGGCCAGGAAAATCGATTCCTGAACCAAGAGAAGAACCTGACGCAAGAGAAGCGTCATGTAGCCTCTGCAGCCGCATGTTTCTTAAATCTCAGTTTTCTATTGCTAAACGCTGCTTTCAATTTAACATAATTGCTTATCAAATCCTTCTCGACTCATGCGGCTCATCTTCTGACAACGCAAAGAACACGAGCCAACAATTGGCGCTGGCAGCTTGGACGTGGTGTGATGTTTCTCTTCGAACATTTATCACAGTCGAACTACAATCTTCAAAGGCTTTCGCGATTGCTAGAGATTTGTCATATTTCAATTTGAGCTCACTCAACTTTACTTCATTCTAGAGAACCACGGAGAACCTGTTGGGTTATGCTTCCTTTTGCTAGTTGATGCTGCCATTGTTATCCTTTCAAGGCTTATTCAACATCACATTTATACTACATTTCGACTTTTATCTGGTCCGATCGAATACGTTAGTATTTACCAAAAATACTTATTTGGGATTTTCTCGAATTTGTTTAAACTTGTGTGGACCTTCCCGGAGAAAAGAAGACCTTTGTCAATTAATTTAATGGGGATATTTCCAGCCCATAGAAGAACTGGAAATGACAAATTAAATGTAAAATGGTGGTTAAAGCTGTGCTTAGCGTTATATGGGGGCCTTACCAAAACACTTCCATTTATCGAAATTCTTCATCTCTCCGATTTTAATTGTTACTAATAAATTTCCTTTCATTTTAGGTTCAGTCTACACTTCAATCGGTCATGTCAATTCCTTTGTCCACTTCTTAATGTACACCTATTATTTGCTGTCTGCGATGGAAACAAAAATTCCATTGGACATTTGGAAGCCACGCCTTACCGAAATTCAGATAATACAATTCCTTTACTATTCCATTAAGTTTGGCCTAGCACTGTGCTATAATACCTGCGGTATGTCCTATGGATGGTTAAGTGCACTTTTTGTGCAAAATCTATTTATGACTATGATGTTTTGTAATTTTTATTATAAGGAGTACATTACTAAGTCGAGAAAAATAAAAAAGAATTGAATGGAACTGAAATTGAAACTGTCTTTTACAAA